>NW_024634118.1:0-209 GCF_008729295.1 Plectropomus leopardus
CGTGTGTGTAATACATACAGTACTTTTAAAGGCTCCTGGTTGAGTTTGTGACCACTGGTGGTGCTGTCTGGCAATGTTTTGTCGAGCAAGCCCCCAAATTGTTTGTATCTCCAATCTACCAGCATGAGTCTGACACACACAGTGAGCACGTGGATGTCGTGATTGACATTTCTGCTGACTGAAGATAAAAGTACCATCAAGTGGTGGCG
>NW_024634119.1:0-694 GCF_008729295.1 Plectropomus leopardus
AAGGGTTAATCGAGGCCAGACAACTTTGAACTTGTCAATATCTTAGGTATATAATAAAAGCTCTGTGCACTTGCTGTTTAGATATTCATATTTAGTTTCCAACAAATCATGACTACTCAAGTACTGCCTCATAAATCAATAGTGTCAGATGTTAATTATTTTCAGAGCTAAAGCTGAGGGAAGGTAAGAGGTGTTGCACTTCTTTCATTGCAAACACAATCACTTATTCCACAATATTTTTAGAGATTTAATTGTTTTAGTTTTCTTCCTGCTGGTCTTTTTGATTGCTTTTTTCTTTTGTATATGCAGGATTCACAGTTGTCGGATATGCCCTTTACTTTTACACGTACAGTTCATGGAAGGGGCCGACAGTATATTTGGAGGACCTGTACGTGATGCCAGAATTCAGAGGTAAAGTACCTGTTTAATTTTTGTCAACAAAACCTAGAAAGAAAGTACTGAATAAGATTTGTTGTGTGTACTTAGTGTGTGAATCATATATTAATGTGTCACATATTGCATTATAGCTTTTACTGTAAATGTTTGCCCACAAGTATCTATTTTTTTAAATCTGTCTCCTTTACAGGAAGAGGCATTGGCAAGGGTTTACTGAGCAGTGTCGCTGAGGTAAGAATGTTTTTGTCGATGATTAAAGTGCAGTGTTCTGGAAAGAATTGTTACTCTGTCCTGTCTG
>NW_024634120.1:0-271 GCF_008729295.1 Plectropomus leopardus
GATTATCTTGATCGATAAGTTGTTTGTGTAGTGATGGGTCCCCAATTGACGCACTGACTGGGAAACCTTTTCCCATTGTTTGTTAAATATTTTTCCATCTGGCCTTGTAACTAGGTGTACACCAGCAAATTAAAGGCCTAAATTGGGCTGCCTTGTAATAATCTTTTAGAATAGGGGGAGCTAGTCCTCCTTTTTCTTTTGAAAGTTGGAGTATCTTATAACGTATCCTGGGTTTTTTCCCAGCCCATATGTACCTAGAAAATAATCTGTC
>NW_024634121.1:0-233 GCF_008729295.1 Plectropomus leopardus
CTAGAAAATAATCTGTCCCATTCTTGAAATTGTTTTTCTGGTGCTTCTAAGGGCAATGACTGAAAAAGGTATAAAACCCTTGGTAGGATGTTCATCTTGATGGATTCGATACGTGAGCTGAGGCTTAGATATGGTATCAGGCTCCATCTATGAATATCTTCCTTGATTTCCTTAATAAGAGGTTTATAATTGATTTCGGCTAATCTTGACTGATCTTTAGGGATATGAATTCC
>NW_024634122.1:0-455 GCF_008729295.1 Plectropomus leopardus
TCAACAGCTCCCGAATTCGCTCCCCACTTTGCTGGTCCTGGTGTTGGTGTTGGTCTCCAGCATCGTCATCCGGCCTGAGGACCTCCTCTACTGGCTCCACAATGTCGCCGTTGGAAAGGCAAACATTGTGGAGGATGGCACAGCAGGCGATGACATCGGGGGCAAATGTTGGTTTAACCTCCAGAGCCTTGAAGAATATTGTCCTCCATCGGGTCTTCATGCTCCCAAAGGACCTCTCCACGATGGATCTCGCCTTGGCATGGTGGTAATTGAAGCGCCTGGCCGTTGGTTGGTGGACTGGCTCTTTGTAGGTTGTAATGAGGCCAATGGGAGCAGACAGACAGGGGTACCCACCATCCCCAAGGATAAAAAAGCCTTGGGGTGGATATAGCTGGCCTGTATATAGCGGGCTATTCTTCAAGACCCTGGAGTCGTGGACGGACCCAGGGTACCCT
>NW_024634123.1:0-484 GCF_008729295.1 Plectropomus leopardus
TCGCCCATCAGGAGCAGAGACAGCTGCCGTCAACAGCTCCCGAATTCACTCTCCACTTTGCTGGTCCTGGTGTTGGTGTTGGTCTCCAGCATCGTCATCCGGCCTGAGGACCTCCTCTGCTGGCTCCACAATGTCACCGTTGGAAAGGCAAACATTGTGGAGGATGGCACAGCAGGCGATGACATCAGGGGCAAATGTTGGTTTAACCTCCAGAGCCTTGAATAATATTGTCCTCCATCGGGTCTTCATGCTCCCAAAGGACCTCTCCACAATGGATCTCGCCTTGGCATTGTGGTAATTGAAGCGCCTGGCCGTTGGTTGGTGGACTGGCTCTTTGTAGGGTGTAATGAGGCCAATGGGAGCAGACAGACAGGGGTACCCACCATCCCTAAGGATAAAAAAGCCTTGGGGTGGATATAGCTGGCCTGTATATAGCAGGCTATTCTTCAAGACCCTGGAGTCGTGGACGGACCCAGGGTACCCT
>NW_024634124.1:0-844 GCF_008729295.1 Plectropomus leopardus
TCCAGGTACCTGCCTCTGTGGTCGCACACCGCCTGCAGCTGGATAGATGGAAACAGCTTCCGGTTCAGGTAACACTGGGCATCAAGGGATGGGGGTTTAATCCTGATGTGGCACCCATCTATGCTGCCCACTGCCCTGGAGAAAGCAGGGGAACCAGCAAGACGGGCGAATTCATTGCCCATATCCTCCAGCTCGGCAGCAGAAGGCAGATGAATAACTCTCTTTAAAATTTTTAGCAGCTCTCTGGACACTTTGTGTACCATATCGTGTACGGTGGTGCAAGGAATGCCGAAGCTCCGGGACACAACGCGGTATGAGGTGGCGCTCGCCAACTAAAACACAAAAACCAGCACCTTGAGGTAGTGGCCCCATCCGTGATCCTGCTGGCTGCTTGTGGCTGCTATCACGTTCTCCAGCGAAGCCCTGGAGAGCCGAAAGTCGGGCTTCAGGTCCGCTTCCTCGTCCAGATACAGGCGAAGTACTGGCATGGTAATGTTGAGATTGCAGTAGGTCTGGGGTTCCAGCTAAAATGAACATTATTTCACTATTTAATGTATAATCTTAACAGATTATATGTCACAAATTAAATATAATTTAATTTCAATCAAGAAGACATTAAAACATATTTCTCTTCATCCTAAACACACATCTCCTAAAGAAGCCCTTCACCCTTGGAACAACTGGAGGGAGCTCTATAAATAAAAAGCTTTGCAGGATGAGGTCCACAAGAGTGATTTGTATTGTATTGGAGGGTCAAAAAATCTCCTTTAATTCTGACCCCACTGTTCAATGTGGTTTTGATACTTTTTCATCCTCAAGCTATATTGCACAATTTGTGAATTTT
>NW_024634125.1:0-231 GCF_008729295.1 Plectropomus leopardus
TTGATACTTTTTCATCCTCAAGCTATATTGCACAATTTGTGAATTTTTTAACTGAATCTGATTCAACTCTTACTGCATGAGATTTTTCCTCAGACACAGACCCTAGATTTCACAAAAAAAGTTGTCAAACTAACAGACTTGCTGTTTAATTTAGGACATGGCACCAAGAGACTGGTTTTTAATATTAAATCTGGACATTCTACATCTACCACATCAAAGTTTTCCTTACAC
>NW_024634126.1:0-904 GCF_008729295.1 Plectropomus leopardus
TAAAGGTCAACAGTGACCTGTGGTTCTGAGCTAATGAAGTAGGCTGTTTTGTTTTTCTGACAACAAATCCGGCCTGATTTCCAGTCAGTTTTGCACTTCTACTTGCAAAAGACCCTGTTAATATATTTGTACTAATATAATAGATTAGTCTGTATTCATGTTATTCATATACAAGTCACAAGTGTGATGCCAAAATGCCAAAAACCGTGTCCACGTGCAACGTGCATGGACGTGTCAGATGATAACGCGGTCGGACAGAACTGGTGGCCATGTTAGCATATGCTGGTGGACAGCGGCCACATGCAACGCGCACAGATGACGTCACTTGAGTATGTTGACGGATGAAACCGGTAGGGGGTGCCAAAGGATTTAATAAAACCACCCCCTGCACAATAAAAAGCAATAGTGACAAATTCACTGTGAACAACAGAGTAGACTATACAATGAAACGTGATGATCAGGGGTCCGTGCATGCTGGCACAGTTGCATAACTACAGAATGAATTGTTGCCTCTGCATTGCTTATTTTACCCCAGAAGTTCCCAGGTTGTTTCCCAGCTGCACGTGCAGGGCAGGCGGCCAACGAGGAGAGTTAATTGCAGATATAAACAGAAGTCAGCTGACGATGATGCCGAACACGTGGAGAAACACACTCTGAGCAAAGATACGCTGTGATGTACTTGTGGATGTGTTAGAAAAACTAGATAATGGACTCAGATGTTGCTTGGTCACTTATGAAAATTGACAAAAAAAAATCCAGGTTGAAGGTGGGAAGATGTTTTTAGGACATCTATTGCACCTGTGTTCGTCCTGGAAGAGGGCTCCCTCCTCGGTCATTCTCCTCAGGTTGCTACCATGTTTTTTTTCTCGTCATAGGGTGTTTTGGGGTGAGTTTTTCCTGAGCT
>NW_024634127.1:0-904 GCF_008729295.1 Plectropomus leopardus
AGCTCAGGAAAAACTCACCCCAAAACACCCTATGACGAGAAAAAAAACATGGTAGCAACCTGAGGAGAATGACCGAGGAGGGAGCCCTCTTCCAGGACGAACACAGGTGCAATAGATGTCCTAAAAACATCTTCCCACCTTCAACCTGGATTTTTTTTTGTCAATTTTCATAAGTGACCAAGCAACATCTGAGTCCATTATCTAGTTTTTCTAACACATCCACAAGTACATCACAGCGTATCTTTGCTCAGAGTGTGTTTCTCCACGTGTTCGGCATCATCGTCAGCTGACTTCTGTTTATATCTGCAATTAACTCTCCTCGTTGGCCGCCTGCCCTGCACGTGCAGCTGGGAAACAACCTGGGAACTTCTGGGGTAAAATAAGCAATGCAGAGGCAACAATTCATTCTGTAGTTATGCAACTGTGCCAGCATGCACGGACCCCTGATCATCACGTTTCATTGTATAGTCTACTCTGTTGTTCACAGTGAATTTGTCACTATTGCTTTTTATTGTGCAGGGGGTGGTTTTATTAAATCCTTTGGCACCCCCTACCGGTTTCATCCGTCAACATACTCAAGTGACGTCATCTGTGCGCGTTGCATGTGGCCGCTGTCCACCAGCATATGCTAACATGGCCACCAGTTCTGTCCGACCGCGTTATCATCTGACACGTCCATGCACGTTGCACGTGGACACGGTTTTTGGCATTTTGGCATCACACTTGTGACTTGTATATGAATAACATGAATACAGACTAATCTATTATATTAGTACAAATATATTAACAGGGTCTTTTGCAAGTAGAAGTGCAAAACTGACTGGAAATCAGGCCGGATTTGTTGTCAGAAAAACAAAACAGCCTACTTCATTAGCTCAGAACCACAGGTCACTGTTGACCTTTA
>NW_024634128.1:0-5363 GCF_008729295.1 Plectropomus leopardus
ATACACACACACCCACACACACACACACACACACACACACACACACACACACACTCACACACACACACACACACACTCTCACACACACACACACAAACACACACACACACACACACACACACACACACACACACACACACTCACACACACACTCACACACACACACTCACACACACACTCACACACACACACACACAGGAGAAAACACTCACTTTGAGGCCTGTTAATAAACAGACATTAATATTGTTTATCAGATAAAATTAATCAACATTAAAAGGGCCATAACTCGTCTCCCTTTGAAATTCTTAATTTCCAAAGTACACGACTTATTATCTTAAAGGGCTCTACGTGAAATTCAAAGTGTGTGACTAGTCTGCACACAGCTCTGTTGTTTTTGTTGTTTACTAAAGTTATAGATACAACCTATTCGTTATCATGATTGTGAATGGCGTACAATAGTCTTTTTCACAAAATACGCTCATTTTGAGCCCCTGGTACGATAGTTAAATATTTCCAACCCTGGGTGGTTGTAACATGTTTTTTTTTAAAATAATGATTTAGCCACGTCAGTAAAGGCTTTCTAATAGCTTATTTTCTTCATCATTTATATTGTTTTAGTACCTAGGTTATCTTTCCTGCTTGATGAGTCATTAGTTTTGCAGGTATTTTTCAGATTTTTCCATAACAAACCAAAACAATGACCATCTCGTTCTGAAGGGAGCGTTGATGCATTTATTTCTCGCTCTGAGTGTCTCTCAGTTTCCTGATTATCTTCTACCTTATGGTGTTGGTGAAGGCAGATTGGGGCTTAGCTGATTGGGCAAACCCTTCGGGGACAGATGAGTTAAGTGGCGCTCACATGTACCTGCTTTTCATACATTTCTGCTGCTTCCTGTCTGCTGGAGGACACATCAAACCTCCGTGACTGACCCCTCAAACGACACAAACTCACAGAAACACCTCAGCCCAGAAGAGCACAGGAAGTGGATCAAACGCCCACTGGTGTTTCCGGAAAGGAACCCGTAGCGGCGGAGCTGCGTGTGCGGCAGCATCGGTGGGCACTGCGATGAGAATTGGACCGCTCTGCTGGCGTGGGTAGCGTTCGTGTTTTCGTTGCCACGAGTGCCCGCGGTGCAGTGCGGGGCTGGCTGGCAGGCTCGGGGAAAAGGACCCATCTGTTGTATGAGATTATTTCTAACCAGATATGAAACAGGATGTCACCTGTTCGGAGAGACTCAGGGGAGGCGGGATTATGGCGAGGAGGGTTTGTATGTGTGGGAGTGAGCGGGGGGGGCGAGGAGGTGAATTTTTCAAGACAACATGTGTTCTCTCATCCTGCGTCTTCGTTTTCATGTACAGTTTGTGTGTTTAACGTGACTCTATGTTAAACTGTGCAACCTTTGAATCTGTTTACAGTCAAAGACACCGACAGAGACTTATTACATCATTCTTCATATGTTTTAGTTACAGTTTTTTCATGTATAATCCTCAAAAATCTGGATTACTTCTATGTTTACACATTATATTGAATTCTGGAACAATTCAATTCTGCGTCATTAATATTTTGAGCTTTAAAAATGATGTTTACATATAATTTTTATATGTTTCTAGGTGGAGGTTTGCATGAGCTGCAGAAGTGCTGCTGTTGATTTTTTTGTGTGATTTTTTTTGAAAATTGAAATAAGTGGGTTGTACATAGAAAAAAATTGAAAACAGATTTTTTTTTTTTTTTTTTTTTTTCACAAAGAGTTCTCAAAGCCTTAACCTTAACCAACCTCTTTCATGGGTAGCAAGTTGCCGGTGGGATTATAAAATAGTGGAAATATACAGTAAAATTTGAAAATTAACAAAAAAATAAATTAAATTAAATAATCCCTGACAGAACATTAGTAAATGTGGTGCAAGTACAGGTACATAAAAATAAAAATAAGCAGAAATAATGACAGAAAAAAAAAGGTAGTCGCTGATGTCCAGGATGTCAGACTTGAAGAATGAAGACGTAAAGGGGCTGCTTTTGATTAAAAACGAAATCTAAACTCCAGTATTTTGTTCATGCTGCAGATAAAGACTCTCTGAAATCTTCCCAAAGCTTCTTCATGTGGCAGATTCACATATTACACCCGAACTTCACAGGAAACCTCAGTGCATATGGTGTGCAGATGTTGCAGGTTATAGTTTCATCCGTCGATTATCGTTCGCTTATCCGGGGCCTGGTTGCGGAGGCAAAAGGCTAAATAAGGTATTCAGCAGCTGTGGAAGTTCAGTGGATCGTCCACTAATTCGAAGCATCCTCAGTCAAGATGCTAAATCCCAAATTGTGTGTGTGTGTGGATGTTTAACTGGGCAGCTTGTGTGGGAGCCAGTGAACCTGTTGGAGCAACGGTACGCTGAAACCGCCACTAGAGGCGTGTACTTTGAGTTTTTAGTTTGGCCTACGTCTCATTCGCTGACATGCAGTGGTGGGCTTTATGAGGTATACTGCCGCCAGACACCAGGGGGCGATCCAGAGTGAAAAGCTGTCACGTTGCCCGTCTGCACCCTTTCCACCAGATCTGTGTTCGGTCCGGCTCCGATCCGTCACGGCAGACGGAGCAAATACAGTGCACGTCCAGCAGTTGGGACCCTTGCAGATCAGATACGCAAGTCTCCTATTTTTGCCAGATGCTGGAGCACTTTGCATCAGTTCAGCCAAATTAAGCAAAGAGCAGACAGGAAGTCAGACAGCAACACAAAATTAAAATATCCGGCTAATTTTCACAATAAAACACTCCATGTTTACATCTGATTGTATTTCACTTCACAACATCGACAAAACACCACAATGAGCGAAGCCTGGAGGTTTTCAGACGTCACTACCGACTACACGGATGTGGAGAAGCTAATTATGAGGATGGAAAAACCACAAAAGGATCCATTTTATAATAATATAATTCTATTTTCTAGAATTTAAAATATTTTCTATTCTATAATATATATAATTAAATAATGCGCGATTCTGTAATTACCGCGGGAACTCCTCGGTCTCGCCAGCAGTGCTGCGCCGTGCTGGACTCACACCGCAGCCGGTGAGCCGTACCACAACGCACATGCATGCGGTGGAAATCCAGGGATATATAAGGTCTGTGGTGATGACTTGGTCTCAGTTTAGGTGGTCTTGACTACCACACTGTCAATTAGTGAGCTCACAGTTATAACTGATGAAATGGTGGTCAAAACTATAAAAGTTTTAATAAACTGGGATTTTGTATCACTCTGTAAGACTCAACAAAGGCTAAAAACAGGTCGAGAAGGCCGAGGAAAGTGCACCCACCCAACGCCCAACGTACCACCGAAGGAGTCGGACCTTCGGGCCAAGGTTAGAGAGATGCACCACCTGCATCCTAATGGCCGTAAAGCAGAATCCCTGCCTGCAAGGTGATGAATGAGTGTCATGTCAGGAGGGAAGGAGAGCGGGAGGAGGAGGTGAAGAGGAGGAGGAGGAGGAAGATGAAATTTGGCTCTGGAGATGTTGCCCACAGGACGCTCAGGCACAGACCTCAGGAAGCCCTAACCCCTTCACTCCACCATCTGTGGCTCAGAGGTGTGTGTGCGGATGTAATGTGTGCAAAGTGTGTGTAACAGGGGAGATAGTTTTTATGTAATTATAGTGGGTTGATTTTATATATATAATATATATATATATAAAATGCCTCAGTTTGCATGCACACACATGCTATTGTGGAAAATGTGCATGCACAATATATCCTCTTGCATATGAGTATCGGTATTTTGTTGTGTGTGTTTTTATGTTTCCCTACATACCTATATACTTCAGTACATGCCTGTGTGTTTGTGTCCATATAACTGTCCTTCACACACACACATGCACACACACACTCACACACACACACACACACACACAGCACCTCCACCACCTCTTGCACCTCCACCGAGATGAACAGATGGGAGAACAGGAGAGAGGGTTCCCACGTCCGCTCCTCCACCTCGTCCAAGCTCAACCCATCGCCGTCCAGCCGGCCGCGACCCTGCCAGAACCACCGTGACTCAGCCAAAACACACACACACACACACACACACACACACACACATAAGCACGCATACAAGCACACACACCTATGCTGGAATCCACACACTCCAAAAATAACGTGCCAGGCTCACGCACTCAAACACAGTTAAATACACATTTAAGCTCAAAGCCACAAATTCTCATGCAAACACACGCACACACACACACACACACACACACACACACACACACACACACACACAGACACACATCAGGTGCTTTGGCTCTCAGGCTGCCCAGAGTGACTCCAGTGAGCCAAATTATGATGAGGTAATCAAACTGCAGTTAGTGCTGAACTATCTCTCATCTATCTCCAAGTTATAAGGACTCTGCTAATAAACTGCTGCTCGTCATCAAAGCCCAAGGGCCGGTCAGCGTTTGGTGAAAGGCAGAGGAACACACTCAACTTATTTCTGCCAAACGGCTCATGCTGAGCATCAGTGGCTCCGTGGCAACAAGTGGTGATTACAGCAGGGTTCCTGTGGATCCTTGAAGAGTTTTAAAGGTACTCCAGTTATTAAGTTGTTTTTTTAAAGGCCTTAATTGGTATTAAAATGTTTTGAATCAACCTTTCAAGTTCTTAAAAATGCTAAGACGAGGGAAGTAAGAATTTGTGAATCTTTTTCTGACATCGCACTGAAAAAGTAATCTGTAACATCAACCGTAAAAACTCAAAAGCGGAGTCCCTTTTAATAGCAGGGTGCACTACACATTTTGACAAATGAACGCCGGTTTGTTGACATTTAAAACCTCTTAAAGCCCGCTGGTTCGCTGTCTACCCCATTAGAGCTAGTTAAGGTGTTTAGATTGTGCATACAAATATATCGGTTGACTTTTTTCAATATGGCCATCGTTTGCTCCGTCAGATTCTCCCCAGTTCAATCGCTGAGTTCGTTTTCTGGAAACTATGAGCACCAAAGTATAATTCATTTATTGAGATTCACCAACAAACTAGAGGCAAACAAAAGTGGTGACTCCCTACCGTTGCAGCGGTGAAAGTCTGAAAGCATGTCCCTCCCTCGATTATTTATATTCCTTTGGTCCACGGGGGTCCACTGATCGAAGGAATCGAAAGTGTTTTTCCTAAAAAAAAAAAAATTTAAAAATCCACAGTGTAAAAACTGTCATATGAAGTCCGTTGCTCACTGTAAACTGCTATGACGGCACATTAACCGCTAACGTGCTAAATGTGTTACCTCACTGGCTCCAAAAAGTGTCCTGTCCTTCTTCTGTTTAGTTTTCACATATTTTCATTTCTGGTATGTCAAAAACACTCAATAAATATGATAAAGTGAGC
>NW_024634129.1:0-211 GCF_008729295.1 Plectropomus leopardus
TCCATTATCACAAATCACAATTTGCCTCAGAGGGCTTTACAGCATACAACTTCAATCTGTCCTGAGACTCTCACATTAGCTCAGGAAAAACTCACCCCAAAACACCCTATGACGAGAAAAAAACATGGTAGCAACCTCAGGAGAATGACCGAGGAGGGAGGAAATAAAGGTCAACAGTGACCTGTGGTTCTGAGCTAATGAAGTAGGCTGT
>NW_024634130.1:0-211 GCF_008729295.1 Plectropomus leopardus
ACAGCCTACTTCATTAGCTCAGAACCACAGGTCACTGTTGACCTTTATTTCCTCCCTCCTCGGTCATTCTCCTGAGGTTGCTACCATGTTTTTTTCTCGTCATAGGGTGTTTTGGGGTGAGTTTTTCCTGAGCTAATGTGAGAGTCTCAGGACAGATTGAAGTTGTATGCTGTAAAGCCCTCTGAGGCAAATTGTGATTTGTGATAATGGA
>NW_024634131.1:0-606 GCF_008729295.1 Plectropomus leopardus
CTGTTATTATATTAACCCTTAGGGCTTTAATTTTACACACTGGTATGGCTCTGCACATTAAATGCACATTTCAAAATCAGGCTTTTAAAGATACTATTCATTATTTTCTACTTTCATCTAGTTAATTTTCTAACCAACATCAGTCCTAATCATAAATCATTACCTATACTTATTGATACTACTCCCTATAACTTGGTGCGGAAAATAAAGACATGATGTGTAAAGCTGTGAGAAAAATTCAAGTTATTTTGTTTTTGCCACAAACTGGACAACTCAATTGTTTGTATGACTCCTCGTGTGATACTTGCTATTCAGATTTACTTTGTCAAATTATTTCCACAAACTGACGTAACCTGCAAGGTTTCTCTGCAATATAACTTCTCATGTGAATCACTAAAGTGAGTAAAAAAACAAACTAAAGTCCCTGTTTATTAATCCTTGTTCATTGTTATTAAAACAGCTTATACTTCATTCCTAACACTGGGGGTCACACTAAATATTTGCACCTTTAGCCTGGTGAAGTTGTTTTATTCGAACAAATAATAAACGGGTCTGGATATCATTTTTTGTTTTGCATGCTCCGCATTGCTGGCGCAGTTTGTGGGA
>NW_024634132.1:0-553 GCF_008729295.1 Plectropomus leopardus
TAACTGCAATGACAAAAAAAGGTTCATTAGGAAGAGCAAATAAAAACAATGAACTCTGACTGCTGATTTTTATTTTTTTTTTAAATGCATCCTGCAATAACATCAATGCACTTCAGATAAAAGCTTCGACACAACACTGGGATTTGTAGTTCTGAGGTCCGTTTCACAAAGCAGGTTTAGTAAAAACTCTGAGTCTGTTAACCCTGAAATGAGGGAAACTCTGAGTTTTCCGTTTCAAAAAGGGAGGTAACTCAAACCAGAGAAAGAAGTGTAACTCTAGCCTGTTTCACAGAGAGGGGTAATTTAAGCTCTGGGTCAGTTACCGTAGTAACAGACTATGAACCTAACCTGGTCGGGACCAGGTTTTTCTCAGTGAACCTCAAGTTTCTCTCTGTCTCCGCCCTCTTTCAGCCACATACACTATTTGATTTCTTCATTCATTCATTCAGTCAGCAGGCAACCTCTGACTGGGATTAGTAATTTTAATTTCTTTCAGGATTTCCCAGTGTGATTGGCTGCATAGATGGCACACACATCCCCATCCCCATCCCCA
>NW_024634133.1:0-985 GCF_008729295.1 Plectropomus leopardus
GTGAGATCTGTATGTCTGTGCTTTAACTGCAATGACAAAAAAAGGTTAGGAAGGGCGTAACTCGAGTTGAACATTGGGGGCGCTGAGTGACACAGGCATTGTTTTGTATTTTTTTGTTTACATTTTTTTACCGTGTGTGTGTTTGTGTGTGTGTGTACGTGTGTGTTTAGGCAATAACGTGTGGATCACTGTGTGTGTTTGTGTGCGGACAAACACTGGGCTGGTTTCGGTGTGGTTTTTCGGCGGGTTTTTAGCAGAAACACGGCCACTTTGGACTCTGATCTTTCTTCCTGTGACCCTCTTTTCAGCGTGTAGTATCGGCTACACTTAGCAAATAAAAACAATGAACTTTGACTGCTGAAATATATATTTTTTAAAATGCATCCTGCAATAACATCAATGCACTTAAGATAAAAGCTTCGACACAACACTGGGATTTGTAGTTCTGTACTGCAGCTGCGGAGGAAGTGAAACATTTGATCTTGTGACTGTTAATCACATTGAGCTCGCTGCTGTTGTCAGTCAGAAACTGAAAATAAACTGTTGACAAATGTCTACGGAGTCCCTGTAACCCTCTCACGACCCCCTGAGAGGTTTACTGGATGTTATCTAAACGGCTAAAGTAAACACTAGGCCTCGGATTAGACCCGAAGAACAAAGTTCTCGATTTTTACGCCTACAAAACACCCGTTTTTCCGTTTATTTTAGTTGATTCTCGGACAGAATTATGTAATTTAATAACCGGATGATATAAGAGTCCTGGGCGATATGATTAATATAGAAATAAAGTAGACAGTACCTTGAAGTGTAGAGGGAAACCTTGTCGACGCTGGTAAAAAAAACTGAAACCGACACTCCTGAAACCTGACACTGGTACTGATAAACCGCTGCGCCTGCTCTCTGATTGGCTAGTACGATTACTTAAGTTTGATCAGCCAATCACACGCGGCCTGTAGGCGGGCTCAGGCGGCACAGGGTGTATATA
>NW_024634134.1:0-776 GCF_008729295.1 Plectropomus leopardus
TGTGATTGGCTGCATAGATGGCACACACATCCCCATCCCCATCCCCATCCCCACGTGCGCTTCTCCCCCACGTGTGAAATAAAATGAAATAAATTAATACGCTACCATTCAAACAGTTTTCCCCTGTAATAGTATTGTGATTGCAAAGGACTACATTTAAACTTACGCATTGAGCCGGGCAGCAATGTTCTCCCACGCCGTCTCCCTCTCTTTTGCAGCTGCAGCGGTGTTGCATTTCTTTCTAATAACGTGTTCAAACTCCGCATATGAGCGCATTAAAATTTCCAATTCCAGTGGGTGAAGAGCGTAGCCCTCCGCTTCCCCGTTGCCATGGTGACTCGTCGACTCGAGGCTCTATTGATGCTGGCTTCTTATAGTTGTGGTGCACGCGCTTAACTCCAGGTGAAACTACTCCGAGTTGATTAAACCAACTCAAATCAGCTGTTCTGGAACCGGAAACTCAGAGTTTCCTATCTCAGAGTAGATCAACTCAGAGTTCAGGGTTACACTCAGAGTTTGTTGAACCTGCTTTGAGAAACTGACCCCTGAAACCTGACACTGGTATTTATAACCCGCTGCGCCTGCTCTCCCTGATTGGCTAGTACGATTACTTAAGTTTGATCAGCCAATCACACGCGGCCTGTAGGCGGGCTCAGGCGGCACAGGGTGTAAAGATGGTATCTGTCAACAACAAGCCGTTTTTGCAGCGGGTTATCAGTGTTTGCTGAGCTGTCCTAACCAGTGACTGTAAATAAAGATGTTCCTGTTTATGCAGT
>NW_024634135.1:0-802 GCF_008729295.1 Plectropomus leopardus
TGTGATTGGCTGCATAGATGGCACACACATCCCCATCCCCATCCCCACGTGCGCTTCTCCCCCGCGGGATTGCACCTAAATGAAATAAAATGAAATAAATTGATACGCTACCATTCAAACAGTTTTCCCCTGTAATAGTATTGTGATTGCAAAGGACTACATTTAATCTTACTGACCCGGGCAGCAATGTTCTCCCACGCCGTCTCCCTCTCTTTTGCAGCTGCAGCGGTGTTGCACTTATTTCTAATAACGTGTTCAAACTCCGCATTAAAATTTCCAATTCCAGTGGGTGAAGAGCGCAGCCCTCCGCTTCCCCGTTGCCATGGTGACTCGTCGACTCGAGGCTCTATTGATGCTGGCTTCTTATAGTTGTGGTGCACGCGCTTAACTCCAGGTGAAACTACTCCGAGTTAATTAAACCAACTCAAATCAGCTGTTCTGGAACCGGAAACTCAGAGTTTCCTATCTCAGAGTAGATCAACTCAGACTTCAGGGTTACACTCAGAGTTTGTTGAACCTGCTTTGAGAAACTGACCCTTGAAACCTGACACTGGTATTTATAACCCGCTGTGCCTGCTCTCCCTGATTGGCTAGTACGATTACATAAGTTTGATCAGCCAATCACACGCGGCCTGTAGGCGGGCTCAGGCGGCACAGGGTGTAAAGATGGTATCTGTCAACAACAAGCCGTTTTTGCAGCGTGTTATCAGTGTTTGCAGAACTGTCCTAACCAGTGACTGTAAATAAAGATGTTCCTGTTTATGCAGTCTACGGTTTTAACACGTGAGAATGCAGCTGGTTA
>NW_024634136.1:0-636 GCF_008729295.1 Plectropomus leopardus
GAAAGGTCCTCAGTTCAAAACTGGGTGTAAACATTGTTAGACTTTCATTATCATATCTCAAAAGATCACACATTTCCTGATGCCTCTTGATTAGCTGCTGCTGCTGGCGTTGATCAAGAGGTCTGTAACTTTTGATGCGTCCCTGAACGTGGCCCTCAGGGGGAGTACATGTGTGGTGGTGCTCTGCTGTTTGGCGGCATGTTGCAGAGCTGTAGAGCCTCGTGAGGAGTCGTCGGCTACAAAACTTAACAAACATATACTTCATTCACATTTACAACCACAGGGGACGCCGGTTATTCCTCTGGTCTTTGGTAAGTGCTCCTGTGTAGCCCGTCTGTGCGAAGTGCTTATGACCGCCGCCTGCAGTGCCAAGCTCAAGTTAAAATACGTAACATTACAATCAATTGAAACAGGCAGGCCCCAGAAACGTGCTTTTTATGGCTCTGTGGTAAATATGCTGGATGTTTTGTGCAGCTTATATAAATCTATATACCTTATACTTATTAGAATTTGTACTGACATATTTGGCAGAGTGTAAAGTTATACCATTTATTAAATTCTTATTGGTCTTGAATTGAATATTTATAAACTCACTGTGTCAGTTTTAGGACATTAGTCCTCACCAGTTCATGGTTC
>NW_024634137.1:0-711 GCF_008729295.1 Plectropomus leopardus
ATTGATATCACATTTCCGTAGTGTAGTGTCACCATGTTCGCCTCACATGTGAAAGGTCCTCAGTTCGAAACTGGGTGTAAACATTGTTAGACTTTCATTATCATATCTCAAAAGATCACACATTTCCTGACGCCTCTTGATTAGCTGCTGCTGCTGGCGTTGATCAAGAGGTCTCTAACTTCTGATGCGTCCCTGAACGTGGCCCTCAGGGGGAGTACATGTGTGGTGGTGCTCTGCTGTTTGGCGGCATGTTGCAGAGCTGTAGAGCCTCGTGAGGAGTCGTCGGCTACAAAACTTAACAAACATATACTTCATTCACATTTACAACCCCAGGGGACGCCGGTTATTCCTCTGGTCTTTGGTAAGTGCTCCTGTGTAGCCCGTCTGTGCGAAGTGCTTATGACCACCGCCTGCAGTGCCAAGCTCAAGATAAAATACGTAACATTACAATCAATTGAAATAGGCAGGCCCCAGAAACTTGCTTTTTATGGCTCTGTGGTAAATATGCTGGATGTTTTGTGCAGCTCATAAAAATCTATATACCTTATACTTATTAGAATTTGTACTGACATATTTCGCAGAGTGTAAAGTTATACCATTTATTAAATTCTTATTGGTCTTGAATTGAAGATTTATAAATTCACTGTGTCAATTTTAGGGCATAAGTCCTCACCAGTTCATGGTTCTGAGGCGGTGACTTTTTTTTAATCG
>NW_024634138.1:0-829 GCF_008729295.1 Plectropomus leopardus
GAGGCTGTGAGAAAACATCTGCAAACACTCCTTGATGCTGGAGTAATTCGGGAGTCAGAATCCCCTTACGCCTCACCAATTGTGGTGGTTCGTAAAAAGAACGGAGAGGTCCGTCTTTGTATAGACTACCGCAAATTAAATGCACTGACAATCCGAGACGCCTATGCACTCCCCAACCTTGAAGAGGCTTTCTCAGCTCTTGCTGGATCCAGATGGTTCTCTGTCATGGATCTAAAATCTGGGTATTACCAGATTGAGATGGAGGAGTGTGACAAGCCTAAAACTGCCTTCGTATGCCCCTTGGGGTTTTACGAGTTCAACCGAATGCCCCAGGGCATTACAAATGCCCCCAGTACTTTCCAACGATTGATGGAGAGAGTCATGGGCAGCATCAATTTAAAGGAAGTACTGGTGTTCTTAGATGACATCATCGTGTTTTCACACTCACTTGAAGAACACGAAACCAGGCTTAAGCATGTCCTCCAGCAACTGAGAGAACATGGCCTGAAACTTTCCCCAAAAAAATGCCACTTCTTCCAAAGCTCAGTGCGGTATTTGGGCCACATTGTCTCAAGCAATGGTGTAGAGACCGATCCTGACAAGGTCAGTGCTCTCCGCACTTGGCCCAGACCCCAAACCCTTAGCGAGCTCAAGTCTTTCTTAGGCTTTGCAGGGTATTACCGCCGCTTTGTCAGGGACTATTCAAAAATAGTCAGGCCCCTGAATGATCTCACCGGCGGCTACCCCCCTTACCGGAAAGACCAAAAAACGTCTAGGCTCGGAGGGTACTTCAACCCCAAAGAACCCTTTAATGAACGGTGGACACATG
>NW_024634139.1:0-2481 GCF_008729295.1 Plectropomus leopardus
GTTTGTGTGTGATATATAGTTTTCCAAAACTATTCCAGGAGATTGCTTTTTACAAATTCTATGATTTTTCCAGCTTTCACGTGAATGTACAAACTTTATTCACAGATATGAGCTCACTGTTCATGAATATAAAATAACGTCATGTTTGTAGTTCTGCTGCTTTATTTTGGTAGGATCCGTACGGAGAGAACAGACTGATGTGTTCTGCAGTCACATCCAGGTGTGAAGCACAAACACAAAGGTCAACACATCTGCAGCCGTCAGACACCAGCTGCTGCTACACAACACACACACACACACACACACACACACACACACGTACACATGATCAGCCTGTGCGTGTGTGTGTGTGTGTGTGTGTGTGTGTGTGTGTGTGTGTGTGTGTGTGTGTGTGAGATCTGGTCTCCCTGACATCACAGCTGCAAACAGAAGCAGAGGAGAAAGCGTCGTCCTCTGAGCTGATGAATCTGTGGAGCTGCAGAGTGTTTGGGAACATCTAACTGTATATGTACGTGTGTGTGTGTGTGTGTGTGTGTGTGTGTATGTGTGTGTGTGTGCGTGTACGTTAGTCATCTATGGAAACTTTCAGCTTTTCAAACAGTCTAATGATTTAGGTCGTCAGCTGACGGTGGCATCAGGCTGCGCTCGCTGCAGCAGGGCCGGCTGTAACGTCCGTCTCTCTAAATGTTTCCTGTTTCGCTCTGAAGCTTTTTGGGTTGAAGCTGCGTTCAGGTGACGTCCGAAGGTTTCTGAGCTGTTTTCCGAGCTTTGAGGTGATAAAGTGGAACAACATGAAGCTACAGAGAAGACGATCAACAATAATATTAATGGTGGATATTTATATTTTAACTTAAATACTCGTTTTATAAAATGCATTGCAGCATAATTCACAGTTTATATTTTATACAATTAACACACTCAACACGTCGCGCACATTTATCATTTTAAAATCTTTACATACTGTATTTTTATATATATTTTCTCACACTTTGTGCCGGTGCTTATTTCTGCTTCTGTTATTCTCTTTGTTATCAGAGAGACTGTAACAAACCACAGTTTCCCCCCGAGGGGATCAATAAAGTATTTATGATTCTCAAACGGTGTAAAAGTGCAGAATAAGGTTCAAACTGGGAGGAGGATCACACGCTGTGATCAGCTGATCACACGCTGTGTGTGTGTGTGTGAGTGTGTGTGAGTGTGTGTGTGAGTATGTGTAATCTGTCTGTTGGAAATCACTCGCTCTAACAAACGCGTGTCCTGCAGGCAGCAGAATAAACAGCAGAGACCTGAATCTCTCACCGTTCTCCTCAAGAACCAAACATCAGAACATCTGATTGTTTCTGAGCACCAGCTCATGGAACATTATAAACATCATTATCAGCATCATGGAACATTATAAACATCATTATCAGCATCATGGAACATTATAAACATTTTCAGCAGGTCAGGAAACATAAAATCTGTGGAACAGATGAACTTCAGAGCTGCTGTGAATTTTTTTTTATTTTGTTCCGTCTCCATCGTGTTTAATTTTATCATCAGTCCTACGGTTTCCATGTTAACTGCTCATATTCTCTAAACTGTAGTTCCTCGTATTAGCATGTCTTGTTTTTTGTGTATTCTGTCCTCAGTCACTGTTTGTCTCTGTAGTTTTGGTTCCTCTGTGAGAATCCTTCAAAACACTGTAAGCTCTGATTTTATAGCCGCTTTATAAATAAAGTTATTATTATTAGTAGTAGTAGTAGTAGTAGTAGTAGTAATAGTAGTAGTAGTAGTATCCCTGACACAACACAGGATGAAGTTGTTCCACACTGTTCTACAGGACGCACTGACATCTGCAGACAAAGGCAGTGAAGAGGAAGAGCAACACGGTCGAGAACCACGCAGCATTTAGAGCAGATTTTTAGGATTGTCTTTTCTGATGTTTTATGGGGAATGAAAATGTCCTCAGCGTGATTTTTAGAAGTCAGAGAGACACAGAGAACAGATCAGGGTGGAACCATCACACCGCCAAAGAGTTCTCCGTAGAACCTTTCAAGGGAGGTTCTCTCTGCAACCTTTCACAAGAGGTTCTGAGTATGATCCTTCATGCTGGGTTGTAGGTAGAACCCACTGAAAGGGTCCAAAACAACAAATAGGGTTCTCCTATAGGGACAAGCTGGAGAACCCTAAATAGTTCTAGTTCTGACCTTAACAGCTAACAGCAGACAGTCAGGATCTTTAAAGAGCCGATATAAAAAACGACGGACAGACGGACGAACAGACAGATGACAGCGCTGCAGATGAAAATGTTCTTGATTGTTCCACAGCAGAACGTGTCCGTGTGTGAGCGTCGTTCTCTGTGAGCAACATCAGAAGAGAAACTGGTTTTTTCACTTTGACGCCCTCTTGTGTTCTGCGTATCAGAGGTTAATCACGGAGAACACGATCCGTGGAGACGTTCGAAAAACAAACAAGTTCGAAACAAGCTTCCAGACGATG
>NW_024634140.1:0-834 GCF_008729295.1 Plectropomus leopardus
TACGAGGCTGTGAGAAAACATCTGCAAACACTCCTTGATGCTGGAGTGATTCGGGAGTCAGAATCCCCTTACGCCTCACCAATTGTGGTGGTTTGTAAAAAGAACGGAGAGGTCCGTCTTTGTATAGACTACCGCAAATTAAATGCACTGACAATCCGAGACGCCTATGCACTCCCCAACCTTGAAGAGGCTTTCTCAGCTCTTGCTGGATCCAGATGGTTCTCTGTCATGGATCTAAAATCTGGGTATTACCAGATTGAGATGGAGGAGTGTGACAAGCCTAAAACTGCCTTCGTATGCCCCTTGGGGTTTTACGAGTTCAACCGAATGCCCCAGGGCATTACAAATGCCCCCAGTACTTTCCAACGATTGATAGAGAGAGTCATGGGCAGCATCAATCTAAAGGAAGTACTGGTGTTCTTAGATGACATCATCGTGTTTTCACACTCACTTGAAGAACACGAAACCAGGCTTAAGCATGTCCTCCAGCAACTGAGAGAACATGGCCTGAAACTTTCCCCAAAAAAATGCCACTTCTTCCAAAGCTCAGTGCGGTATTTGGGCCACATTGTCTCAAGCAATGGTGTAGAGACCGATCCTGACAAGGTCAGTGCTCTCCGCACTTGGCCCAGACCCCAAACCCTTAGCGAGCTCAAGTCTTTCTTAGGCTTTGCAGGGTATTACCGCCGCTTTGTCAGGGACTATTCAAAAATAGTCAGGCCCCTGAATGACCTCACCAGCAGCTACCCCCCTTACCGGAAAGACCAAAAAACGTCTAGGCTCGGACGGTACTTCAACCCCAAAGAACCCTTTAATGAACGGTGGACACATGAA
>NW_024634141.1:0-438 GCF_008729295.1 Plectropomus leopardus
GGTTTGGGAAACGCTGATCTCATCTCATATGAATCAAGATTCTGTTACTGTATTGTCAATTTTGTTTATCTCCAAATGTTTTCAGAAATTTTGGCATAGGTGGATTATATGCCGATGGGCTCATATGCCCATAGACCCCTGCACCTCTGCCACATAGGAGACACAGAACACTCGGAAGACTTTGTGGGGGATTTGCATCACTTTTTAGTCGTTATGCATCGTTTTATGAGTTTTGTGTTTCTCTGTGGTTGTTTTGAGTCTCTTTGTCCTAATGTGTTGTCTTTATGTGGCTATATGCAGGGTTATATAGATTTGTGTCAGCCTTTGCAGCTCTTTTGCATCCCTTTGTGGTCTTTTTGTTACTCTTCATGTTAATTTTGAGTCTCTTTCTGGTCAGTATGTATTAGTTTTGAGTGACAGGGGGCCATCGACACTTCC
>NW_024634142.1:0-438 GCF_008729295.1 Plectropomus leopardus
GGAAGTGTCGATGGCCCCCTGTCACTCAAAACTAATACATACTGACCAGAAAGAGACTCAAAATTAACATGAAGAGTAACAAAAAGACCACAAAGGGATGCAAAAGAGCTGCAAAGGCTGACACAAATCTATATAACCCTGCATATAGCCACATAAAGACAACACATTAGGACAAAGAGACTCAAAACAACCACAGAGAAACACAAAACTCATAAAACGATGCATAACGACTAAAAAGTGATGCAAATCCCCCACAAAGTCTTCCGAGTGTTCTGTGTCTCCTATGTGGCAGAGGTGCAGGGGTCTATGGGCATATGAGCCCATCGGCATATAATCCACCTATGCCAAAATTTCTGAAAACATTTGGAGATAAACAAAATTGACAATACAGTAACAGAATCTTGATTCATATGAGATGAGATCAGCGTTTCCCAAACC
>NW_024634143.1:0-290 GCF_008729295.1 Plectropomus leopardus
TTTGTCTGTCTGTGTGTGTGTGTGTGTGTGTGTGTGTGTGTGTGTGTGTGTGTGGTCATCTTGTAGTCCTGTGGAGACCGCACCATGAATCTCCACGACTACGGGATGCTGTTACCATGTGGCATCGACCGCTTCAGAGGAGTGGAGTTTGTGTGCTGTCCCGCGGAGGCGGAGCGTGACACTGACAGCGCCGAGCAGGACGCAGATGATTCTGATGTCTGGTGGGGCGGAGCAGAGACTGATTACTCTGACAACAGGTACACACACACACACACACACACACACACACA
>NW_024634144.1:0-401 GCF_008729295.1 Plectropomus leopardus
GTGTGTGTGTGTGTGTGTGTGTAATAGCCCATCACAGAGGGCTAATAGGAAGTCTGTATAGGAGACCGAAAGACTAAATGATGCCTCATCTGGGACCAGATGGAAAGACAGAAAGAACATTGTTTACCGGCACTCATCAATCTGCTGAGGACAGGAATGTATGTCCCCCCACAGCCCCCTACTGGTGACAGCTGGACACAGCAAGTGGACAGAGGACCAGAGGGGGGACAGTAACAGGCAGATGCATCCTGGAGACAGACAGATTGACAGATAACATGTCAGGCTTTTTTCATTTTTACCAACTTGTAAAGTTTGTCTGGACCTGATTCATCTGTCAGTGTCAAGACACTGTAAACACACACACACACACACACACACACACACACACACACACACACACA
>NW_024634145.1:0-535 GCF_008729295.1 Plectropomus leopardus
AATGGCGCACAGTTGTTTAAAAAGACATTTTTGTTTCGACACTGGTCAATTCTGATAATATTTTCGAGTCCAGAACTGGTCAACAGAACAATCTGGTGATTGTATGGAAAAGGATTGTCCATGGAGCCACAATCTGGTTTACGCCTCCGTGCCTTAGACCTCTGCATATTTTGAAAGTCGCACAACTATATTAGGTGACACTTTATTTCAGCTTCACAGCAGACATGACACGCATGCTATATTTGTTGAGCACATTTGGTACTACAGGGAAATTCAAAATGCTTTACAGAGCAATAAAATATAAAACATAACAAGGATACAGATTTATAAAGAGTGAAGAGATAAGATGTAAAAGGTCCATTTGATTACTAAATAATTTATCATTTTTAAAATAAAAGTCATTAAAAATAGCAAAAGTGCAGACAAGAAGTGCAAAATAAATAGATTCTTTAAACTGATTTAAAACCAAGTTTAGGAATAAGTTTAAGTCATTACCAGGTGGAACAGACAGTGTGGTGTGACAGTGTGTAACTCT
>NW_024634146.1:0-616 GCF_008729295.1 Plectropomus leopardus
GAGAAGTCTCAGTTGGTTGCAATCTGCGATCCTCGCTACTAAAAAAATCCCCTAAATCCCACACACTGTTTGTTTAATAATGGCGCACAGTTGTTTATAAAGACATTTTTGTTTTCGACACTGAAATATTATCAGAACTGACCAGAGTCCAGAACTGGTCAACAGAGCAATCTGGTGATTGTATGGTAAAGGATTGTCCGTGTAGCCACAATCTGGATTACGCCTCCGTGCCTTAGACCTCTGCATATTTTGAAAGCCGCACAACTATATTAGGTAACACTTTATTTCAACTTCATAGCAGACATTTGTTGAGTACATTTGGTACTACAGGGAAATTCGAAATGCTTTACAGAGCAATAAAATATAAAACATAACAAGGATACAGGTTTATAAAGAGTGAAGAGATAAGATGTAAAAGGTACATTTGATTACTAAATAATTTATCATTTTTAAAATAAAAGTCATTAAAAATAGCAAAAGTGCAGACAAGAAGTGCAAAATAAATAGATTATTTAAACTGATTTAAAACCAAGTTTAAGAATAAGTTTAAGTCATTACCAGGTGGAACAGACAGTGTGTAACTCTGAATGAATGCACTTATTATGACAAAACTTCA
>NW_024634147.1:0-226 GCF_008729295.1 Plectropomus leopardus
TCATTACCAGGTGGAACAGACAGTGTGGTGTGACAGTGTGTAACTCTTATGTGAAGTTTTGTCATAATAAGTGCATTCATTCAAAGTCTAAAATGACAGTTAGACATTTTATATCTAATAGGTCAAAGGTCAGCTTCACTGTGACATAATTTTCTGCAGAAACATTTTTTGGGGCATTCGTAAATGTCAGAAATTAAGAACAGAAATATTATATATCTAAAATTTC
>NW_024634148.1:0-661 GCF_008729295.1 Plectropomus leopardus
GTAAATGTCAGAAATTAAGAACAGAAATATTATATATCTAAAATTTCTACCATATGACACCCAGCGGGTGGCAGTATTGAATTCTGCATTGCTGTCCTCCCCTGCTGTTTATTTCTGTCATACAAGAGTAGAGTTAGAAAAGTCTGAATTGAGTCTTAAAAACAGGATCTTATTGATTTTTATCAGTTGAAAGTCGCCATGTTTAAAAAAATGATCTATCATGTTCTCGTTTTTGTGCAATGAAGCCACATACTGTGTCTGAATCAAAACATTTTAAACTGCAAAATGACTGAATATTCCTCAGATAGAGACAGCGAATGTAACTTCTCTGTCTGAGGAAGAGACGCCTCCACCTGATCGACTTTTATTGGTCAGTTAGCATTTCATCCATGTTTGTTGTGTAAGATAGTCAGCTTGCAGTAGCTTGAAATGAAGAGATGTGATTATTCTGAATGCAGTAATGAAGATTTTGGTATTGCGAGGACAGTCGAGCAGGAAAATTACATAATAACACAAAGCATGTTCAAATTGTTCAACACTTCCTCCCAAATTAAATGCATTTGAAGCACTTGCTGTACCTTCTGGCTGCTTTTCTGAAGTTTTACTGATGCACCTCTTTCTTTTAGCATCATCTCAGTGCCCTACTGACATGTTTGATGCC
>NW_024634149.1:0-925 GCF_008729295.1 Plectropomus leopardus
ACTTGTACTGTGCAGAAACAATAAAGCTGAATCTAACCTCAAATCAAAATCACTTCCTGTTGCAAAAGTTGAAGATTTATGGGTTGTAGTTTTTTTGGGGTTTTTTTGGGTAGGCCAACAAGCAGATTTGCATCACTTTTATCACTCAGTGTACAAAGGAAGTTATTTTGATCAACTTTAATTTAAACATACTGGACTACAGTATCATTTTAATGAGCTTTGAGTCTTAATATAATCTAACAACAGTGTGCTTGTTGTTGCTGAATGTAATTATCTGAATTGCAAATTTAAAAAAGCATAGATTTATTTGACAAGGTGTTTCTTGGCTCTCAGTCTCTCACACACACTGATGTCAGTACAAGCTTTTCTCTGCTTATCAGTCCACTTCTTGTTCTCTCTGCTCTCATAAACTTTGTTGGGTTAAACAGCTCTGTTTGCACTGGGCTCTTACATTTTTCAATATAACATATAAATACATCTAAGATGACAAGAAAATACAGAGAAGTGCAATAAAAGATGTTCATGTTGGATGCACATGACCTCTTACTGTAGCTGTAATATGACTCTATAAAGACTGCGATGAGATGACCTTAAACAGCTCTGTGTCCACATCTGGAGTGTGTAGACACACAGTGACGTGGCTGCATGAGGTTAAAGACAGAGACATGAAGACATCACTGACTGACAAGAGAAGAACTTTCTGGGTCAAAGCATCGTGAGTCATTTATGTGTGAAGTGACTGATGTTTGATGATGTAAATAACAAAACACATAAGACATCAGTGCTGCTGTTGCACAGCCTGTACAGGTTGGTCTGCTCTGGACATCATCGTGTTGGCAATGTTTGTGACTGAAATCCTCCTAATATCTGTGATAACTGTTTTTCTCTTCAGAGCTCCAGGAAAATTCACTCTGATATTTGTTCA
>NW_024634150.1:0-1683 GCF_008729295.1 Plectropomus leopardus
GTAGTTTACAAAAATGTAGAAATAAATTTAAGACATTTATTTTATTTATTTATGTACTCTTAAGTTGTCAACTTAATTTATTAATTTATGCATTTATCAAAGTATTTCTATTTTTTATATTTCATTTTTATTAATTCATGCACTAATTCATTCTTTTATTTATGTCCTTATCAATCAATTTACTTAACCCTGCTTTTAATTATACATTTGTTTATTTATTTCCATATTTGTCAATGTATTCATGTGCCACACAAAAGTATGGCAGCTGATTAATGGCAATAAGAATCAATAAAAAAATACAGAAGTTTAAAAATTAAAGAATAAATGCATAAATGAAGAAATAAATACAGGGAATAGAAATTTATTTATTTTTGAATTTATTTCTGCATTTATTTATTCTTTTATTTATTTGTTTCCATATGTATCCCTGTATTTAATTATCCATTTATTTCTATTAATGGATTCCAGTATTTATTTATTTATTCATACATTTATTTATCAATACTTTAGTCATTTTTCATTCTCCATACAAGAGAGTTGTTTAAGCGATCCTCTCTTAACCTGTATTAAGTGGGTCACAGTGCCAGAATAAGTCCAATCATACGCTCTAAAGCAGCCGTAAAAATCAGACATTTTCTCTTTTGGAAAATGTACGTCCTCACTGCAGCCAGTGAAGCACCAGGTATGGAGGCGGGCCTGCAGAAATTGAGGTCAGTGACGGCCTTTCTTGGCTACGGCTCTGTTCTGCTCACCGTTCTTCGACTGTTTCGGAGACAGAGAGGTTCGGGTAGACAGGGACGCTCAGCGGGGTCACAGCAGTCCTTCAGGCCTCTTCTCCAGACTGTACTCCTGGGTCCGCTTCACCTTCCACCCCAGCATCATCAGGAGGACGATACCCATGACCTTATAACCCACCTGTAAGCCCAGGAACCTGTGGAGGGCAGACAAGTAGAGTCAAAACACCTTAGCATGTTACACATATTTTATTTGTAATAATAGTAATAATAATAATAATATATTACTTTTAAAGAGCTTCCAAGAGGAACTCAAAGACACTGTACATTAGTTAAAAAAATTATTAAAATAAAATATATATATTGTATTTATTCCAGCTGTTATTCTTGCTTCTGTCTATGTTTGTTGTTCATTGTTGTAGCTTTGCATATTTATATTTTTGCATAATTGTTTTATACATTGCATTGTAGCACAAAGCAGTTTTATATTTTGCACACTCAGCACATAATCCATATTGTAATTTTGTAAAGTGCCAATTGTCTATTACTGTATTTATATTTATATTTTTACTTACTTATATACTCAGCATACTAAACACTTTATTTTTAAATATTTACATATTGTGCTAATTGGTTAATATTAATGTATTTGTATTTATATATGTTTTCATGTACTTGTACTTATGCTTGTACTTATTCCCACTTGTGATAATTCTCTATGCTGGCATCAGAGCGACTAAGATCAATAAAGTATTTCAACAGTAATGTGGATGTACTGCATGTATGTATATAACTTGTGTTCTGAGTGATACGTTTACTTACCGGTTCCTCAAGATGTTGTTGTCATAGTAACCACAGCTATACTTTTTTCCGCACACATGTCTCCACCAGATACATGATGTATCAATGGCCATCCCGAAGAGAGCCGGAGCAGGAAGCCAGGCTGACA
>NW_024634152.1:0-228 GCF_008729295.1 Plectropomus leopardus
TGGACTCAGTCAGAGTTCACTCTTTACAATATAACATGCAAATAAATAAATAGCCAGCCAATTCATTTTGTTTAATGATTTCTTTATGTATTGACCTGAGAATTTTACTTTCAGACATCTTGGATGCACACGACCACCTACTGTGACTTAATATGAATGTAAATACATTTTACACATCTTAAACATCAAGCTCGTCACCTCTGCATTGTGTTTCTCTGTTCCTCCAAC
>NW_024634153.1:0-208 GCF_008729295.1 Plectropomus leopardus
TCACCTCTGCATTGTGTTTCTCTGTTCCTCCAACTGCATACTCACTCTCTCACATTCACAGTGACACAGTGAGCCTATAAAAAAAATCCCAAACCACAGATACATTTCTCACATCTTAAACGCCCAGTTGTCTCTGCAGTGTCTCACATTCTGCCTATTTCTATGTCTCCAGCTACATGCCCACTTCCTCAAACCTGCTAGCATGAAA
>NW_024634154.1:0-684 GCF_008729295.1 Plectropomus leopardus
GCATACCCACTCTCTCACATTCACAGTGACACAGTGAGCCTATAAAAAAAAAACCCAAACCACAGATACATTTCTCACATCTTAAACGCTGTAATTGTAATTTTGACTTCTTTGTGAGACACACAACCTCCCACCGCCTCACCAAAATGTCAGAATTCAGTTCCTTTGCATTTCAACCACGTGAGACATCCTTCCCTTTTGTCTCCTCATCAAGATTCAAATTCGTTTGTATTCTGAACTGTGATGAGTTTAACTCACACCTTTGATAGGAGGCCGAGGGGTGTGTTTCTCACACCTTAGGGTATCGGTCCTTTGTATTTCAACCACGTGAGACATCCTTCCCTTCTGTCTCCTCATCAAGATTCAAATTCGTTCGTATTTAGAACTGTGATGAGTTTAACTCACAGCTTTGATAAGAGACCGAGGGGTGTGTCTCTCCACAAGCATAAAATGTCCAGTTTTCCCCATGCTCGGGGTCTTTCTTCATCCTGACCGCTCACATGTTGATTGACCTTTTCTTTGCAAAGGAAATAAAACCTTGTCGGCCGACAGAAGTCTCTATTTCATTCTTCACCAGCAAAAGCAGCAGAGAATTTCCACTACAACGCCCAGTTGTCTCTGCAGTGTCTCACATTCTGCCTATTTTTATGTCTCCAGCTACATGCCCACTTCCTCAAACCTGCT
>NW_024634155.1:0-241 GCF_008729295.1 Plectropomus leopardus
TGGACTCAGTCAGAGTTCACTCTTTACAATATAACATGCAAATAAATGAATAGCCAGCCAATTCATTTTGTTTAATGATTTCTTGATGTAGTTACCTGAGAATTTTACTTTCAGACATCTTGGATGCACATGACCACCTACTGTGACTTAATATGAATGTAAATACATTTTACACATCTTAAACATCAAGTGCATCACCTCTGCATTGTGTTTCTCTGTTCCTCCAACTGCATACTCACTC
>NW_024634156.1:0-966 GCF_008729295.1 Plectropomus leopardus
AAGGTGAGCAGAGGAGCACAAAATGTTTATTTATGTAAAAACATGAACAGACATGCTGTTACATATTGTGGAGGCCCAAAGTACAATAGTTAAGGACAGTTAAGCAGGATGCTCATCAGTGTTTTAACTGTTTTAAGAATTGATAAGCATTTCTTTGTGTCCTAATAACATGTGGACTGTCTGTTCCTGTGAGCCTCATGTGTTTCTGATGTCTATGTGGTCATCATTCAAGAAACAAACACCAGAGCGTCCTGCTGCTGTTACCCACATTCTCACTAAATCACTTCTTCTTTAGTTCTGACATAAAAATAACAGCAAAGACATGATGAGGAACCAACAGATCTCAGACCAGTAAAGCATCATCTTATCTGTGATCTTTTCCAGCTGCTACAAAGTCATCACATTCAGCCACGTCTGTCACCTGTCTGTTCATGTGTGCTGTCAAACACCATGAATCCTGTCTGCTTTCTAATACACACTGTCTGAAGAATATAAGTTGTGTTATTATTAATCATCACACGTTCTGTGTTGCTGATAAAGACCCAGCCTGCAGCTACCGTCACTGTAAATCACTGTAGATAAAATCAGCAAAATGTATCAAACTTAGAAATTAATAGAGCATAAAAGCTGATGTCACACATGAAGTCAAAGAAGTCACAGACTCGAAGTCAGTTTGAGGAAGTTTAATATCACAGGATGTAGATGCTGTATTCATTTTTAAGAAGCAGCACATTCGAGACTTTGACCGTTGAGAGCGTGAGACCAAGAGAGAAACGTGATGGCTGAATTCAGATGGATTATCATGTCTGCAGTTCTGATGCTGGTGTTTGAGTGTACAGGTAACAACTTTACACACATTTATGAAAGAAACATTAGAAAACTGCACTGATACTGTACTGCACTGAATAGTACTTTGTTAAATTGTCTGGTAAATGTTGTTTGTAAAATGGTGAGTTTAGTGAACTC
>NW_024634157.1:0-999 GCF_008729295.1 Plectropomus leopardus
AGGGCGCACCGATCACTTCTCCCGGTTCCCAGGCAGGGGACTCCGCCACGCGTCATTGTGGCTCGCCTCCACTATTACCAGGACTGTGCAGATATCCTGCGCCTTGCTCGGGAAAAGCAACGAATCAAGATGAACGGGATGACTATTTCAGTTTTTCCGGACTACACTGCAAAAATAGCAAAAGCCTGTGCTGCATTCAATGACGTCAGGCGACAGCTGCGTGGGATTGACGGGATCCGGTTCGGAATCCTTCACCCAGCCCGCCTCAGGATCACGTACAAAAATGTGGAAAAAACTTTCTCCACGCCAGAGGAGGCCCAGATTTACATCTCCCGGATCACCGCGGGTGGCCATCCAGAAGCGTAATGACTCTGGTTGAGCAGAGACTACAACTTGATGAGACAGTAAGACTCTAACAGATGGACCTGTAATGATACATCCAGGTCAGTCTCTTAACCGAGTGTCTGTAAGTTTTTGTTTTTTTTTTTTTCCACTCACCTAAAACACTATGCCACCCCGCTTAGTTCTCAGTTCCAAAAATGTTTAACAAATGTTGTAAATTAATGTATGTGAACTCTGTTCATTCATATTGTACCATAGCTGGGTAATACTCCTGGTGGTGTAATGCGGGGATTAAAGGCCCCATGTTATAATGGCTGTTGGCTGTAGAAGAGGCATAGATAAGGGAAATGCCTTAGTTTTGGCATTTGGCGTTAGTTAAATTGTGCCCTCTCTTCCATGATTGTTGTTCTGCTGTGTTTAGCGGGCAGTTTAGTGGTTACCCTGTGCACCTTTGTGGTGTTTTTGGTTTGTGATAGGAGTGTTGGTGCAATCTACCACTTTTTGGGAGATCAGCATAGGTTTGGATACCCGGGTTTTTTTTTTTGGGGTTTTTTTGTTTGTTTTTTGTTGTTGTTTTGTTTGTTTTACTCCTTTCAATGGCAGGGATTCTATTTATACTCAGGTTACTTAACATTGGACTATGTCTAATACATTCTC
>NW_024634158.1:0-200 GCF_008729295.1 Plectropomus leopardus
GTATCTTCACACATTTGAAATTCTTGGGCTCAGAAATTATGTTTCTACAGGAGACTCATCTCCGGTCTAGCGAACACTCTAAATTAAAGAGAGGATGGATAGACCAGATCTACCACTCAAATTATGGTGACAGATCTAGGGGCACAGCTATATTGATTAGAAAAGGTGTCCCATTTGTAGCAACTCAAACAATATCTGAT
>NW_024634159.1:0-277 GCF_008729295.1 Plectropomus leopardus
TGAATTCCCATTCCCATTTGTTGAATTCTGTGCACAGCCTCATGTATGCATCAGCCACCAGGCTGTTTCTGAAGCTGAAGATGAAGTTTTCATGCTTTACTGCATTCCACAGGCTTTTCATCCACTCTGTAAACTCCAAGATATTATTAGCAGATGACTCACAATGTCCCAAAATTTGGATGATGTTTTTCTTGAGCTCATATACAGCTTCGCTGTACCCTGCATTGACTGGTGCCATTGGTGGGTTTCCATTCCAGAGTCCAGGAATGTACCAGTT
>NW_024634160.1:0-275 GCF_008729295.1 Plectropomus leopardus
GGTGCCATTGGTGGGTTTCCATTCCAGAGTCCAGGAATGTACCAGTTTCCAGTGTCTGGATTGTACTCCATCACATCTGTGAAACTCAAGTTCTCCTCTTTCTTCTCCATCTTGGCTGCTGCCTGGGTCATCTCATTTAACTGTTGCAAGAGCAGTTCCCTGTCTTTTGAGTTCTGCTCGTGGGCTGAAACATCCGACACATTCTGATGGACAAACTGACATTTGGGTTTTTTGCCCACCTCTTTCATCCTGAGGAAAGCATGCACAACTATTTG
>NW_024634161.1:0-587 GCF_008729295.1 Plectropomus leopardus
TCATCCTGAGGAAAGCATGCACAACTATTTGCAGGATGTCCTTCATTTCTGTGGAATTCTCCATTGCAATATTGATGATGGTGATATCACTCAGCCCCACAACAAGTGTTGCAAGCTCATTGTCGTGCTCGTGGCTATTGTCCAGTTGTGCAAGCTCTGGTGACTTCAAGCCCTCAGTGTCAATGATCACCATGAAGTCACAGTTGAGTTTGTTTTTAACATCTTCATTGATTCTGATGAGCAACATGAAGGCACCTCGAGTGCATCGGCCGCTGCTGACTGCAAACTGCACTCCAAACATGGTGTTGAGGAGAGTAGACTTTCCTGTGCTCTGAACTCCAAGAACTGTGACCACCAGTATCTTGCTCTTAGGAGACACCAAGTCATTGAGCTGAGAGAGGACATCACTCACCCATGTGAGAGATATGTTGGATGCATCTCCATCTACAAGCTCAAGGGGGAAGCCATCAAGTAACAATTCTGCACATAGTTTGGGCAGATGTTGTAACTGCTGACGTGATGGATGTGTTTCTGGGAGGGACAGTGAGGCTTCGTAGATCTGACCCATTTCACGGAAGAAGTGTTCA
>NW_024634162.1:0-3421 GCF_008729295.1 Plectropomus leopardus
CAGGTCTGATACTAATACCAATTATTAGTATCAATGAGACCGATAACCGATATTTGAGACCGATATGATTATAACAAACTCCAACACAAAACTTTGTTAAAATGCCTTTAGCAGATGTTTATGAATATATATATATATTTTTTATGAAATCAAGTGAAAATTTTAATAAAAAATTAATTAATTGAAATAGCTCCCTGATGTTTTACAAAGCAAAAGTTCCTTCCATGCTGCATCCAAAGATAATTTCTGCTTTCAGTCAACTGTTTTTACAGTTTCTAGCTGTGGTATGTGGTGTAATTTTGGTGATTTTTTTTGGAAAGATGATTGTTTTATTTAAAAACTACCAAAACTTTTTAGAAGAAAAAAGTAAAAAAAAAATCACCAAATGTTTTAAAGACAAAAGGAAAGTGTTAGTTTTTTAAAATATAAAACAAAATCACCAGAAATGTTTAAAAGAAAAAAGTGCCAACATTTAACAAAAAAAGTCACCCAAATTTGAAATAGAAATTGAGAATTTTTTAAAGGAAATTGCCCTGGTGGCCCTGGCTGGCTCTCAGTGGTCATGTGACCTGTGTCAGGTGATCCGGCAGTGCAGGATCACGGGTGTTAGGGGGCGTGGCCTGGAGAACAAAAGACACAGAAATGTTTGCTGGTCTTCAGAGACGAAGCTCTGCAGCTTTGTATGTTTTTAGACTCATGAAATGAAAATAAATCTGTTTGCCGTCAGAGGTCATCTGCAGGCTGGTTCCAGGTCCTCAGGTCTTCTCTGGTGAGTGCTCTGACCTGTGACTCGGTGCATGATTTGTAGTTTGTCTTCATGAGAGAAGGACGTGTGTCTCTGCTCTGTGACATGGGACTTTTCTTTTGGACAAAGAGAGAAAAACATTTGAGTTTCGTGACTGTGAAAGAATCAAAGTGGAAATGTTAAAGTCAACAAAGACGCTCTTTATCACATTTAAAGCTCTAAAATTCAGAGACTTTTAAATCCCGTCCAGAGCAGAAACATCTTTTATGACCTGCTGACATCCAAAGGTGACTGAAATGAAAGTCGACATTTGAGATTTGAGAGGAAATGTTTGTTTGTGAGGATTAATTCAACACTCAGCTTCTTTTCATATATTTATATCTGATGCAAACATTCACAGAGCAGAACTGCAAAAACACAGTTTAAAGGTCAAACAACTAAACATAAAGATGAAGAAAAGTAACACAGTAACACAATAAAAATAAAAATATATTAAAAAAACATACAGTACAATAAAATATTTAAGAATACAGTATTAAACAGTATGAAAATAAAATGTTAAAAAAAACTAACAAGATAAAAAATATTTTAAAATGCAAAAAAGAAAAAAAAACATGTCAATAAATATTTTTTTAAAAAACACAAGACAATAAAATATTTTAAAAAAGCAAAAAAGAAACAAAAAAAGTAAAATATTTCAAAAACAAACAGTATGACAGTAAAATATTAAGACGATTTTAAAAATGGTTTAAAATAGAAAAACAAAAAACCCTAAACCAACAATAATCACAACAAAACATATTTTAAAACCAAACAAAAAAGTGAAATATTTTTTAAAAAAACAAGGTAAGACGATAAAACGTTTAAAAAAGCAAAACAAAATTTGATAATAAGCCTCCATGTTGACTCAGATCTTAACAAACTGATCGCAGCAGCACACAAATGATTCTTGTGACCAAATTAAAAAAATTAAGACAATATTTATGACTTTCTCCATTTTCACAATAAAAGTGATTTGACAGTGAGCTGATAAAAAGCAGAAGAAGAAGAGGCGGAGGTGATTTAAAGGAGCAGTTCACAGAAACACAGCCGGTCTGGATCAAATAAAACGTCTCCAGAAACATCAAGTGTTTGTGTAAATAAATAAATAGATGATTGTGAATATGATGCTGCTCGTGTAAAAAGATTCTCTTTAAATATTTTGATTTTTTCGGATTATGATTTGTTGGAATTCTGATATTATTCATCTTTTAGGAGCAACATTTCGACCTTTTTCCATTCAGAACATCAGAGTCTCAGTTTGTGACTCGACCTGCTCGTTTACAGTCGCGTCTGTCGGTGGTTTCAGGATCAAATCCTCAACGAGGACAAAAACCAAAATATTCTCTGCGTATAAACGTCACCATTGTCGTAAGTGCAGAAAAAGAAAAAGAGTCCAAACTTTTTCCTCAGTCAATTTATTATCTGTAAATTTCACCGTTTTGATCAACGTTCATGTTAGAACTTCACCGACGTGTAAAAAATCAACATCATGAATTTATTCAACGGAAAAAAACGTAAAGAATGACGTGATGGATGAGCGGCTGCAGAATGAAGACAGTCTTTCACTGAAGAAGTGAAGGAGGTTTTACTTTCTTTATTTTTGCTGTTTTGTCACAAACTTTGTGGTTAAATTCCAGACAGATGAAAAAAAAGTGGTCGAATTTCTGATGTGTTCAAAGTCTGGTAAAAATGAGAAAATCCAACGATAATTTCTGTTTTGTTTACCAGATTGATTACTTCACTTTAACAGAAATACAGACTGTTTTTCCAACTGGAGTCAGTAAATGTTTAATGTTGAATGAAATCAGCAGTAAAGTTTCTTCTCAGCCAGATTACAGACTCGGATTTTAAATGCAATATTCACAGTAAAAATGGAGAAGAACAGAGTTTTTTTCAGGAGCCAGAGTGAATCAAAAAGCATCAAAATAGAGTTTTTTCATCAAAAAGGAGGATCCCCTCAGATCCCCCTGCAGAGGTCCCAGTGTCCTCAGATCCTAGATACGGCCCTGCTGAGCGTCTTCAGGTGCTGCTCTCACCGACACACTTGTGACTTTTGACCTGCGACTGCCACGTGAACCTTTTGTCACAAACGCTACAGCCGAACTGTTTCTGTCCCGTGTGCACTGAGAAGTGGTACGTCAGGTTCGCCTTCTGAGAAAAACTCTTATCACAGGCGGGACAGCTGTACGGTTTCTCTCCTGTGTGGACCGTCATGTGTTTCTTCAGACCGCCCTTCTGTGTGAAGCTTTTCTCGCAGTACGGGCAGCTGAACGGTTTCTCTCCTGTGTGGATCCTCATGTGATTGACCAGAGCGCTCCGCACGGCGAAGCTAGCATCGCAGAACGAGCAGCCAAAAGGTTTTTCTCCTGAGTGACACCTCATGTGACGGATCAGGTTTGGCCTCTGGGAGAATGGTTTGCCGCAAACGGAGCAGCTGTACGGTTTCTCTCCTGTGTGGAACCTCATGTGTCTCCGCAGACTGTCCTTCCGACCAAACTTTCGACCACATTCACAGCAAATAAAACACGTCTTGTTTTCGTCACATCTTTCAGGAGGAGGACAGTCTGAACCGGACTGAAGCTCTCTGGTCTCCTTCCGGTCCTCATCACTGACTTCAGCTTCAGAGGAGTCTCC
>NW_024634163.1:0-356 GCF_008729295.1 Plectropomus leopardus
AGTCTCCGCTCACTCTTGCTATGGCTCAATGAGTCAGTTTTCATTTTCTTTAGTTTCTCATCTCCCGCTTCCACATTCAAAAACCTCAGCGTCCTTCTCCATTTACGCCATCCTTGCACTGCCGTCAGATTTTGGCAGGGGTGGATTTTGTGCTTGAGAGATTCCACAATTTGTTTTTTTTTTAAATAAAAAGTTAAATCTTTATCCTGATTGGTTATTCAGTCAATTTTGATTTGATTAAGGAATGAATTACTTAAAAATGAAAAAAAAAAAATGCAAACAAAACCAAACATTTCATGCCAGACTTTATGAGGCTGTGCTTTCCCTTTTGGGCCCAGGTTTATCAGAAACACTTT
>NW_024634164.1:0-283 GCF_008729295.1 Plectropomus leopardus
AGTCTCCGCTCACTCTTGCTATGGCTCAATGAGTCAGTTTTCATTTTATTTAGTTTCTCATCTGATCTCCCGCTTCAACATTCAAAAACCTCAGCGTCCTTCTCCATTTACGCCATCCTCGCACCGCCGTCAGATTTTGTCAGGGGTGGATTAAACCATTTTGTGCTTGAGAGATTCCACAATTTGTTTTTTTTAAATAAAAGGTTAAATCTTTGTCCTGATTTGTTATTCAGTCAATTTTGATTTAATTAAGACATTAATTACTTAAAAATGAAAAAAAAAA
>NW_024634165.1:0-384 GCF_008729295.1 Plectropomus leopardus
GAGTAGGCGGCGCAAATACTGTGACTCAATATTGACATGTAGATGTCTTCAGGGCAGGATTTATCAAGCATGAGAAAGTTGACAATGTACTAGAAATTGTACACTTGAATAAAATGTATAGTTTTATGGCAAAACACAAAAAAAGGCCACCATGGAACAGCAGAGCTCTCAGTGCTTTTGATTATGTGCTCTGGATGTTTCTTTTGTTTCAAATCAAATCAAACAAAAAGAAATCAGAAATCTAAAAACAACAAACAAAGAAACAAAACACATCAAGTGAAAAGAGTGACGCACATCTATAGAGGGAACATTTTCATCTCCCAGAGTATGATGATGCTGATAGTTCAGCCGGACTTTAACCCTTTATAAAACCTGAGCAGATTG
>NW_024634166.1:0-717 GCF_008729295.1 Plectropomus leopardus
TGTAAATCAAATGTCTGTCATACAACGCCTACTTCCTGTTGTGAGTAAGTGGCGCAAAAACTGTGACTCAATATTGGCATGTAGACGTCTTTGGTGCAGGACACATCAAGCATGAGAAAGTTGACAATGTACTAGAAATTATTTGCACAAGTACAAACTTGCTCTCAGTGCTTTTAAACGATTTGCTCAAAAAAAGAGAAATCAGAAATCTAAAAACAAACAAAAAAAAAAACATCAAGTGAAAAGAGTGACGCACATCTATAGAGGGAACATTTTCATCTTCCAGAGTATGATGATGCTGATAGTTCAGCCGAACTTTAACCCTTTATAAAACCTGAGCAGATTGGCTTGATTTCTTTTAAAAACATGGGAAAAGGGCAACTTAGGGAAAAATGACTCAAAAATTAGCAAGAGATTAGTAATATGTCCAAGGAATTTGCCTAAAAATAAGCATGAAAAAAGATAAAAAGAAGGAAATTACCTTAAACAGTGCTTGAAAATTATCATGATTCTATAAGATAACTTTGAACATGTAATATGATAATTATAGTTTTTTTCCTGGCTGTTTTTCTTTTTCCCTACGTATTTTTTACTAGCTTTTGAAAAATAATTCTCTAAATGTACTAATTTCTTGCAATTTGTGGAATTTTTTCACATATTTTGGAAAGAACACAAACATATTTGCTCAGAGCTCAAAGATTTAAATACTTGTTACAG
>NW_024634167.1:0-323 GCF_008729295.1 Plectropomus leopardus
TTATTTACACACAACGTATGTGACATGTAAATCAAATGTCTGTCATAGAATCACAGCTATAGAGGGAACATTATGTATGAGTATGATGATGCTGATAGTTCAGCCTGACTTTAACCCTTTATTAAACCTGAGCAGATTGGCTTGATTTCTTTTAAAAACATGGGAAAAAGGCAACAAAAATAATTATCAAAAATTATTTTCTAAATGTACTCATTTCTTGCAATATGTGGATTCTTTTCACATATTTTGAGAAGAAAACAAACATATTTGCTCAGGGCTCAAACATTTAAATACTTGGCATCTATAAGCAGCACAAGAAAGGT
>NW_024634168.1:0-231 GCF_008729295.1 Plectropomus leopardus
TGATAGTTCAGCCGGACTTTAACCCTTTATAAAACCTGAGCAGATTGGCTTGATTTCTTTTAAAAACATGGGAAAAAGGCAACAAAAATAATTATCAAAAATAATTTTCTAAATGTACTCATTTCTTGCAATATGTGGATTCTTTTCACATATTTTGGGAAGAAAACAAACATATTTGCTCAGAGCTCAAACATTTAAATACTTGGCATCTATAAGCAGCACAAGAAAGGT
>NW_024634169.1:0-261 GCF_008729295.1 Plectropomus leopardus
TGATAGTTCAGCCGGACTTTAACCCTTTATAAAACCTGAGCAGATTGACTTGATTTCTTTTAAAAACATGGGAAAAAGGCAACAAAAATAATTATCAAAAATAAATTTCTAAATGTACTCATTTCTTGCAATTTGTGGAATTTTTTCCCATATTTTGGAAAGAAAACAAACATATTTGCTCAGGGTTCAAACATTTAAATACTTGGCATCTATTAGCAGCACAAGAAAGGTGACGGGATGCAGGTTTTAAAGGGTTAACTT
>NW_024634170.1:0-287 GCF_008729295.1 Plectropomus leopardus
ACTCACAGTGGACGCTGAGGCCGATGAGTCCGACCAGCAGCAGAACAGAGAGCAGCCCCAGACAGAGAACAACAGCTCCATGAAATCTCCTCTCTGAGCTCCTGGGACCTGAACTCAGAGCAGACCAGTGAACACAGTCAATATTACAACAGCAATAATAACAACGATAATAAATATTCTTACCTGTCTGATTTCTTAAGGGTCCTCTTGAGTCAACAGGTTTGTCATATTCAGCATTGGCATAGATTTCCTCCATTGATGCCAACGATTTTCTGACGGGTCAGCTG
>NW_024634171.1:0-410 GCF_008729295.1 Plectropomus leopardus
AACAGCTGCTTTTCAAATCTCCCGCAGTGGGTCGCACAGATTAATATGTCATCAAAATGCCCATGGTCATGTCTTTCTGGCTTTATGTTTTACCTAAACTTTGTTTTAGGGCTGTGACTACCTCCGGTCATGGCTTAGAGGCGAGACCACGCTGTCCGCCGTTGCCATGATCGAATGTTATATACAGAACGGTGAGCAGTATAACAGCATGATATTCCCACCTTGAACAGGTAGTGTTAATGCGGCTATTGACAAGCTGTTAGCAAGGTATCACCTCGCGCTCTCAGTCAGATCCATCCATGGATCTATAAAGAGTACTGGATACAGTTTGCAGGCAGGGCCCCATTCTTCCCTGTCAAGTTGCTCAGTGGTGCATGAAACTAAAAAAATCCCCTTCCTCTGTGTGGCCC
>NW_024634172.1:0-536 GCF_008729295.1 Plectropomus leopardus
ATTACTTTTCTGAAGCTGTGGGGTCTGATGATTTTGTGTCCTACCATCACAATATCATTCTGGATGCTGATGTTGTGTCGCATCAGCCAGTAGCAGTGTAGACTTTTGTCCAGGCTGTATCTTTTCAAAGGCCAGCCGTTCAGATGTCTCCCACACACAGCTTGCAATACACCGTCTGCTGCTGTAGCCTCTTTCAGCTGGTGGAGTGTTTCTTCACCCAGTGCATCTGTGGCCTCCATGGCGTACACAACTTTCTCATCACAGGGGTTCTCGTCGATGCTTTCTCCTTCTCCGCTGACTACGGCTCGTGACAGTGCATCTGCGATGTGCATGTGCTTGCCTGGTGTGTATGTGATGTTCAGATCATACCTCTGCAGCTGCAGCAACATATCTTGTAGCCCGGGTGCTTTACTCAGTGGTTTTCGCACTATCGCCTCCAAAGGTTTATGATCTGATTGCACCAAAACCGGCCTGCCAAAGACGTATTGGTGGAATCTCTTGGCAGCAAAGACTATGGCAAGCAGCTCCTTCTCTAT
>NW_024634173.1:0-5045 GCF_008729295.1 Plectropomus leopardus
GTTAATTTTCTTGTCTGTTTTTTACTTATTTCTTTGCTAATTTTTGGACCTTGTCTTATTAAATTCTTCCCATGTTTTGTAAGAAATCAAACCAATTTTCTCAGGTTTCAAAGGGTTAGTATGTTACTGAGAGTTTTGATAGAGAAAAAACACATTTAATATTGTGTGAAATAGGGAAAGGTTTTTTTGTTTGTTTGTTTTGTTTTGTAGATTAAACCTCTTCTTAATTTGGCCAATAATAAGGGAAAGTGCTTTCAATTAGCAAGCCTAGCTAATGATATGGTCCATTCACTTTACAATATGTTACTTACCCTGAGGGCAGCAATATCAGAGGGAAAGCCATGTATAATGAGGACCATCTCCCTGTATAAAACACATAAAAATATGCACAATATTACATAATTCTGCGATGACACAGTGTCCATCATGTAGTGTAATACAGTAAAGTTTTAGGTCTTACCATGGTCCTCTCCCACTGGTCCTCTTGGCCCCCCCTCTGTGCCGTCCGGCGTTGTGCTGTACGATCCTGCGCTCAGGGTTTACGGTGAAGCCGATGTAAATCCTGCCTTTGAATTTAGGGTTGATGCAGTACAGCATGTACACGCCAAAGAAGCTCTCCACCTCCACGACCATTGTAGAAGAAAATAAGCAAATTATTATTTAGCTTCTTAATTAAACGACTGGTTTTACCCGAGTTACGTCTTCCATGGTAACTGTTAGCATAACGTTAGCTGCCTTGTGTACATGTTAGCTAGTAATGCTATACACAAAGAGACGACAGATGAAACATTTTATTAAATATTAGCCAATTGAAATTTGGTAATACTGCCATTGTCACGGCAATATTAATCGTACTGTTGCTGTGAGGCAACCGCTTTAAACACTTTCACTTAAAATCAGGCATGACTAACTTCTAACAAACAAACAAAACGGGTACGTTGTATGGTACGTTAGCGCGCATCATTCATTTAACATTAGGTTAGCATGTAAACAGTGTCTGCCTTAGTAGCCCACAAAAATGCCTGATAAAATATGTTTCAAATTGACTCATTGTGTCATGCCTGGGGTAAATAATACACTCGTGTCGTAAATAATGACTAATACATACTAACACATTTAAAAATGGATCAACTCGAAACACATATTTTCGTAAAAAGGTATTATTATTACAATTTAGATCGTCCTTCTGTTAGGGCTTCTAATATTGTGATTCGCTACTTTAAAAGTTAAGTCCCGCCCATAGCATTTAATACACTAGAATAAAGGGCTCTGATTGGCTGTAGTCACACGTATTCTTCGGTCAGTTATGAGGTCAGTGACGTCCACCCATCAAAGCACAGTAATTGAAATTAGCGATAACACCGTAATAGACCCATTCTGGTAATAATACACTTCTAAATTAAAATGTCAGTCTGTCAAATGTGCTATAACAGCGTTTTTCAAATATCTGGAATTTTTACACATTAAGAATACGATTGTACTTCCGGTGTCAGCATGTCTATCTGACTGGACCAGATTCAGAAATTTACACTAAATTAGCCCCACTGTAACCGATTTATTAACGTTACGGTATATGTTTTGTTTACACAGCCATGGCTTTTACAGTTGATTACATCCGGGAAAAGCTTATGAAGGAGCTGGAAGCAGTGCACGTGGTAGGTTTCTGGTTATTGTTTGTATTACATGTACTAGCTTAATGCATGTGTGTGCTGTAGTGAGAGGAAACATTGAGTGCAGGCTAATGTTTGATATGAATGCTACTCAGTTGTTCATCATTTATTATAATAGTATGATCAAGAAACGAAGCCCCACTAAATTGAACGATTTTTGAATGGAGTTTGGTTGAGCTGAGTATGTGGCTCCCAGCTAATTTAACAACTGACTCTGTCATAGTAGAACCAAGCAGCTGTAGTTTACAAAATGAGCCAGACAGCAACATAAAGAGCACGTGATCACACACAGAATAGCTCAGTGTCAGCAATATGCAGTGGTGGAGACACTATTCAGTTCCTTTACTGAAGTAATAATAAGACACTGCAAAAATATACTGTTAAGTCCTGCATTAAAAATGTTACTTAAGGAAAAGTTAGTATAGTTTGGACAATGTGTGTAAGAGTGTAATGTGTGTAAAAGTAAAAGTACCCGATTCAGAAGAATGTTATAAAAGAAATTTAAAAAAAATCCAATACAGGAAAAACACAAAAAACTCAAAACTATTAAAATAAAATTACTGAGGGGTTTATTGAAATAGTCGCCAAAGTACCCAGTTTTGAAAACATGCCAAAAAAACCTCCAAACTGCTAAGAAAACAATAAGACAACAGTAAACAACAAGAAAAAGACTTCAATATTTATCAAAATAGCTGCAGATTAATTTTCTGTTGATCAGCCAACTGATTAATCAACTACTCATTTCAGATGTACTTGTATATATAAACTATTGAGGTAGTTTAATAGTATACACTCCACCACTGGCGGTATGACAGTGAGCTGACTGTAACTTTCATTTCGTCTTCTCCAGGAAGTGGAGGACACGTCATCCAACAGATGTGCTGCCAGCTTTAAAGTCCTGGTGGTGTCTTCCCAGTTTGAGGGCAAACCTCTGTTACAGAGACACAGGTACTACACGCTGTAGCCACTCTCACATAATGTGTTTGTTGTCAGATCTTTGGTATCAGAATTATTCAAAATACTTAACAGTTGGGGCGGGTCATACAGACAGCATTCATACCAGAATAAATAATGATTTCTGCTGAAATCAAAGACACTTAATTTACATTTTTATGAACCTTGACCACACAAAAGTGTCAATATAGCTTATATTATTACAAAGTTAATATGAGAAGTTATTATATAGCAGCTATGCTACATGACATCACCCAGTGTATGTGGAGATACACACAGAAAAGTCTGTTTTATATCAGGTTATAAAACCACAGACCGTAATTGAGCTTAATGCTCAATTAGTTAATTTATTATTATTTTAATTTATTTATTTTTTTAATGATTATTATTATAGACTTATTGTAGGAGCTGACTCTAAAGTCAAAGACTAAACAAAAATACATAATCTTGCCAAAATGTATGCCATATGCACAAACACAGCCAAAATTATCAAAAAAATGAAGAATGAAAAGAGTGTAAAATGGACCAAATAGCCTCTAAGGGTTACATGATTCAAATTACCAACATGAGAACAACACTGCTCCTTTAAAAAAGCAACAACAAGAAAACAAATTTTTATTTATTTATTTTAAATTTTGTGCAGTGGGCAGTGTAAAAAAAATGGATGTCAATATGAGGAGCATGGACATTTCATCAATCAGCTGTGCCCAACCCACCTCAATTCCACCCTTCCCTGCATGACACTTGTAATATATATACAGAACACAATTAAAAATAAACTTAAATTACAAAAAAACACTAATAAGAGTAATGGATATGAAGCGTTCTTTTGACCACTTTTTCATGTGTCCACTCTTTAACAGGATGGTGAACAACTGCCTGGCCAAGGAGCTGGAGCAGATCCACGCCATCGAACAGAAGACCCTCACACCAGAACAGTGGGACAAACAGAAATCCCAATGACACACACAAACACACACACACACACACACACACACTCACATCATTTCCACTCTGAAACAGGCCTTAAACGTTTCTGATGCTCTGATATGTAGAACAAATTCAAAAGCTTTCCTTCATTTCCTGTAACTCAGCAGTATGGAATGTTCTGGTGGCAATAAAACTCTTGGATGCTGTATTTTGTCTTTGTTTGTTATTTACTGCAAGTCATTCAATGTAAAAATCAAGTCAGCGAATATTGGATAAATATTTTAGATTTTTGCCACTCTGAGGTTCTGTATGTAATTTTGTACATACATTCATCCTTTTTTCTTTTTTATCAACTGCTGATGGGTGAACAGGCTGTAAGATAAAATCTGAGACTTATCCCCAAATTTCTTGTTTGCCTGGAAAAGCCTGTGGTTTGACCTTTCTGTGAACGACTGGAATTTCGAGGAATTTTTTTTTAAAAATGTGAGGTTATACGCTTTCTTAGGAGGGGGTGGGTTTGGAGGTTTTGGGTTTTTTGTCTTTTTTTTTTTTTTTTTACAATTTGAGTTGTTTTTGTTTTGTTATTCTGCATTTGGGGCTTTGCTTCTAAAAGTGCTCGCTCACAGCTACAAAGACTGCTGACTGCAGTTCATTTAACAGCCTCAGAGAGAGCTATCATTCAGAACAAGGATTTTCCAAAGTTTTATACAGAGCCTTTTACAAAATTGTTGCAAATTGTATTTCCCACTTTGATAAATTTATATACAGACTATAAAAGTCCCATGAGGCAAACTTTTAATATAAGGCTATATAAGATATACAAATCTAAAACTGACCTGACTTGTTCTTTCAAATAAATATTTTTATATTTTTAAAATGACACACTTACTTTAACATGTTGACCTGCAGTCGTTCGGGACCGCTGGGGTCTGTGTGTGTAGGTTTGTATCAGATCCATTTAACAGCCTCTGACAGCAGAACACGTCTGTATTCAAGTGAACAACATGTAAAGAATGAGCATTGAATATAAATTAGATGAATACGTTGACAAAAAAATAAAACAGATCTCCTAACGCACATGTATGTATGTACATTGTGTGTGTGTTTGTGTGTGTTGACTCCTCACACACAGGTGTTATTGAGAGTGGGCGGACCCCCTGCCTGTGTGGACTTAAGGGTGACACATTACAGCTGTGAGCTTTGATTAGTCAATCTTTGGCTTATTTTGGGGCAAACACACAACAGCTGGGTGTGATCATGTGTTTGAGGAGATCAGTAACATACACAGCAGAACAGCAGAATAATCACAAATATAAAATTATACATTTTGTGGATGTAAAATGTTCTCTACAGTTGTATGTCATCATAAAAATGTTTCTTATTTATTTGAATTATTTTGGAAACATGTTGTATGCAAAGTTTTTTAAATTGCAGTATAATAACATGAAAAATACATTCAATTCAATATAATGTGTGTGTGTGTGTGTGTGT
>NW_024634174.1:0-641 GCF_008729295.1 Plectropomus leopardus
GAGCTAGATGGAGTTTCTCTAAGATTACTTTTCTGAAGCTGTGGGGTATGATGATTTTGTCTCCTACCATCACAATATCATTCTGGATGCTGATGTTGTGTCACATCGGCCAGTAGCAGTGTAAACTTTTGTCCAGGCTGTATCTTTTCACAGGCCAGCCATTCAGATGTCTCTCACACACAGCTTGCAATACACCGTCTGCTGCTGTAGCCTCTTTCAGCTGGTGGAGTGTCTCTTCACTCAGTGCATCTGTGGCCTCCATGGCGTACACAACTTTCTCATCATAGGGGTTCTCATTGATGCTTTCTCGTTCTCCGCTGACTACGGCTCGTGACAGTGCATCTGCGATGTGCATGTGCTTGCCTGGTGTGTACGTGATGTTCAGATCATACCTCTGCAGCTGCAGCAATATACCTTGTAGCCATGCGGGTGGTTTTCGCACTATGGCCTCCAAAGGTTTATGATCTGATTGCACCAAAACCGGCCTGCCAAAGACATATCGGTGGAATCTCTTGGCAGCAAAGATTATGGCAAGCAGCTCCTTCTCTATTTGCGCATATCGCTTTTCAGTGTCAGTGAGCGCCTGTGAAGCAGAGCAGAGGGGTTGGCCTTCTTGTAGCAGGCATGCTCCTAGTCCATCT
>NW_024634175.1:0-342 GCF_008729295.1 Plectropomus leopardus
TTGTGCATACAGCTTCCGACGCTGCCTATAAATATCCTTGTCATCAGACAGGTCATTTGCAATAACATGGCCCAAATATGTAACCTCACTGCACGCACCAAGTGCAGTGCCAGACAGATAAAAGTCAGGGAAGGTTGACCGTCTGTCTTCTCTACTTCTGACAATCATGATCTTACTCTTTATAGCGTTGTATTTTATATCAAAGTCAGTACCATACTGTGTGCATATTCTCAGAAGCTGTTGGAGACCAGCACTACATGGGCTAAAAATGACCAAATCATCTGCATACATAAGGTGATTAATTAGTGAATCACCAACCCTACAGCCTGTATCACATGCATT
>NW_024634176.1:0-453 GCF_008729295.1 Plectropomus leopardus
TGTTCGCTTGTGCATACAGCTTCCGACGCTGCCTATAAATATCCTTGACATCAGACAGGTCATTTGCAATAATATGGCCCAAATATGTAACCTCACTGCACGCACCAAGTGCAGTGCCAGACAGATAAAAGTCAGGGAAGGTTGACCGTCTGTCTTCTCTACTTCTGACAATCATGCTCTTACTCTTTTTACCGTTGTATTTTATATCAAAGTCAGTACCATACTGTGTGCATATTCTCAGAAGCTGTTGGAGACCAGCACTACATGGACTAAAAATGACCAAATCATCTGCATACATAAGGTGATTAATTAGTGAATCACCAACCCTACAGCCTGTATCACATGCATTTAAAATTAAGGACAAATCATTCATATACATATTAAAAAGAAAAGGAGACAAAATTCTGCCTTGGCGAACACCATTGGTCACATGGAAGGGAATAGATGTTACAT
>NW_024634177.1:0-278 GCF_008729295.1 Plectropomus leopardus
AACACCATTGGTCACATGGAAGGGAATAGATGTTACATTCCCCCATCTCACTCTCATTGTCTGATGTGAGTACCAATAAACCAGGATTCTAATTAAAAAACCAGGGACCCCACTTTTAGACAATTTTGCAAATAGTTTCTCATGATTAACACGATCGAATGCTTTAGAAGCATCAATGAAGCACATGAACATTGTGGAATTTTGCCTATTATATTTATCTAAAATTTCCTTTAATGCAAAAATACATAAATCAGTGCCATGCTTTCGTTTAAAACCAA
>NW_024634178.1:0-470 GCF_008729295.1 Plectropomus leopardus
TCAGAGGAGATCAAGAAAGACTTTCAGTTTGACTACATTCTCGTGGTGGACACTGAAGGACTGCGTGCTATTGAGTTAGAGGGTAATGACATCCTTCACCACGACAATGAACTGGCAACATTTGTTGTTGGTTTGGGAAACATGACACTGATCAACATATTCGGAGAGAATCCAGCTGAGATGCAAGATGTCCTGCAGATTGTTGTTCAGGCTTTCATGAGGATGAAGAAAGTTAAACTTTCTCCAAGTTGTGTGTTTGTTCACCAGAATGTTACAGATATCTCAGCTGCAGAGAAAAACTTGCATGGAAAGAGACAGCTGCAAGAAAAACTGGACAAGATGGCCCAACTAGCAGCCAAAGAGGAGGTTTGTGAGGCTGAGTGCTTTAGTGACGTAATTGCATTTGATGTGCAGAAAGATGTGAAATACTTCGCCCAACTATGGGAGGGAAGTCCCCCTATGGCTCCACC
>NW_024634179.1:0-226 GCF_008729295.1 Plectropomus leopardus
TCTCTAGTCTTTTAGACAAAGTCATCAAGAAACTGGGCGACAAGAGAATCTTTGTTTTGTCAGTTTTGGGAGTGCAAAGCAGCGGAAAATCAACAATGCTGAATGCCATGTTTGGGTTACAGTTTGCAGTGAGTGCTGCCAGGTGCACAAAGGGCGCCTTTATGCAGCTGGTCAAAGTATCAGAGGAGATCAAGAAAGACTTTCAGTTTGACTACATTCTCGTGGT
>NW_024634180.1:0-476 GCF_008729295.1 Plectropomus leopardus
AAAGTGTCAGAGGAGATCAAGAAAGACTTTCAGTTTGACTACATTCTTGTGGTGGACACTGAAGGACTGCGTGCTCTTGAGTTGGAGGGTAACACCACTCTTCACCACGACAATGAACTGGCAACATTTGTGGTTGGTATGGGAAACATGACACTGATCAACATATTCGGAGAGAATCCAGCTGAGATGCAAGATGTCCTGCAGATTGTTGTTCAGGCTTTCATGAGGATGAAAAAAGTTAATCTTTCTCCAAGTTGTGTGTTTGTTCACCAGAATGTTACAGATATTGCAGCCACAGAGAGAAACATGCATTCGAAGAGGCAGCTGCAAGAAAAACTGGACAAGATGGCCCAACTAGCAGCCAAAGAGGAGGTTTGTGAGGCTGAGTGCTTCCGGGATGTCATTGCATTTGATGTGCAGAAAGATGTAAAATACTTCGCCCAACTATGGGAGGGAAGTCCCCCTATGGCTCCACC
>NW_024634181.1:0-293 GCF_008729295.1 Plectropomus leopardus
AAATACTTCGCCCAACTATGGGAGGGAAGTCCCCCTATGGCTCCACCAAATCCTGGTTATAGTGAAAGCGTTCAGGAGCTGAAGACCATCATCCTCTCAAAGGCTTCACAGTCTGCTGGGATTACTCTCTCACAGTTCAAAAGCAAAATTCAGGACCTGTGGAATGCCCTGATGAATGAACAGTTTGTTTTCAGTTTCAAAAACACACTTGAAATCGCAGTGTACAGAAAACTTGAGGTCCAGTATGGGAACTGGACCTGGGCCCTGAGGAGCAACATGTTGACCATTGAGAA
>NW_024634182.1:0-624 GCF_008729295.1 Plectropomus leopardus
TTTTTTTCTATAGTACATCATGCTGGTGAAGGTGAGATTTGGAGAAACGCAGAAGTATGTCAAAGTGGCTGAGACTGAAGATGGCTATGATGACTTCAACACATTTCTTCAGAAAGGTTGGCACCACTTTTAATAGAGCCCAGAATGCTTGTGTAAATTGACTAATTGCTATAATATCTACTGAATTTATGTGACATGTAAATGTCTCATATTATGGAGTTGTGTTTATGATAACTAATGGTAATGGCCTGTGTGCCCTTGACCTAAAATGTTGGGAAAAACAAGTTTAGCAAATTTATGATAATTGTAATTTTTCCATTGCTCTAAATTTAATATTTTTTATCAGTCATTCAAAAGCTAGACCTTCCACTTGAGACTGAGCTGCACTTGACAGATGAATCAGGGACAGAAGTCGATGCAGATGTGTTTGAGGAGCTTTTGCAAGCAGGGAACCTTACTGTTAGGGTGTCAACTGAAAAGTCAACAGGTGAGACTCAGGCTTGTGAGGCCAGGAGTGGATCGTCAATAAGGAGTATTGTGGAGAACTAATTATTTTTTCCTTTTGTGTATACATTTTTTTTAACTGTTTACAGTTGTGCTTCATCATGATCTTTCATATACTTC
>NW_024634183.1:0-587 GCF_008729295.1 Plectropomus leopardus
CTGCTTGGTGAGCAGTGCCATGAAGCAATATCCTTTTTGAAACATTCAACATTCTTCCCACGATTCCTCAACATCACTGGCTTGGTAAGAAAGACAACTTCTTTATATTAAGTGAATTGTCACTCAATGTATACACTTTTAAGTTGTATAAGTATAAAAATGTGTGTTCTTCTGTAGATTGACCAAGATTTCACCATGATGTTTGGAGAGGAAGTGTCGGGCAGATTTTTGGCAAAATGGCCTACTTTTTTCAAACCTAGGATCCTGACAGACTGCAAAAAACTGACTTCTAATGGACACATTCAAGACCTCTTGTCTGCGCAGCACGACTCAGATGGGTCTGGTTAGTTTCTTCTCTTTCTTTCCTTCTCTTTAAAATTATGATGTGAATGTGTCAGACATTTTCTCCTGTTGTTCCCCTAGGCTGGGACAGTGACTTATCAAGCATTCTGCTGTTGGTTCACTTGCTGCCGCCCACGTCCAAAGGCCACAAGAAGAGTCCTAAAATCAGCGCATGTCAAGCTGAAGACCATGTCGTTAGATATTTGCAGGTATGCAAATAGTAATGTACTTATGTAGGGCTGTCC
>NW_024634184.1:0-1978 GCF_008729295.1 Plectropomus leopardus
GTGATGGTCTGTGAATCCAAACGTTAACTTCAAGCATTGTTCTATTCATGTGTTTAGAAATATAATACGATTTATAACTAATTTGAAGTTATTTCAATTGTTTCAAATGAATCAAATGTACAGATTAAGTTACCTGTCTAATCCAGTTAATTCAATGTCCTCCAAAACATCTAAATTGAATTCTAAATTAGCCCAAATGGGGTTTAAAACATAAATGTTGAATTTTGAAGAAATTAATTCAGCATCCTCAAAAAACCCCAAAACCACCCAAAAAATGTCCAAATTGGCGAAGCAGTGGCTGAAGTACTGTCACTATATGTAATTATGCAAATGTATGCAAATTGCGCATATTATGCAAATTGATTAACATATGCAAGCTAGCATTCGGCAGTTTCCTAATGTTGGGAACCCATACTACACATTTATAATGTAAAACTTTGGGGTACTCAACATTTTCAGGTTCACAATAGGGCTCTATAGGCTGGCAAATGGACTAAAAGCAAATCCTCCCACCGAAAAAAAGGCTTTCTCTATTTCCTGCCATAAAGCACACACTCATACACAATATACATAAAAGATTAATTAGCCACATGCATTGTTTACCTGAAGGATCCAAATCAGGGGAACTAACTGAGAAAGCCTGAGCCAGAAATCTCAGACAGACAGAAAGTGAAGTGGGGGTGTTGGCAGCAGAAGCACTATGAAGAGATAAAGATGCAGACAGGCGAGGAGAGACAGAGAGGAGGAGATAACATTGTTTGAGGTTTACTTTGCAGACGGAGCAGACAGCCAGCGTAGCTCCCAGGGCAATAAGGCATCATCCTGCTCGGGCATGTCAAAAGAAAACACATTGATTCTGTTGTCGACTGTCTTTAATCCCTACACATAGGCTACTGATACATACACACACACACACACACACAGAGCAGCAGCAGCATTTCCCACACAGGAGTGTTTCCTTTGTGGGAGCAAAGAGGCTGAGGTCAGAGCAATTTGACGCCAAAGCTCTGAAAGCAGCTGAAAACAACTGATGCCGCTGTGCTGTCCACATCTGCTGATGTGTGTTTGAAGCAAATGCAAAGAAACTGAATGTGATAACATTAAGTCTATCGTAATATGATTTTTAGGAAGGAAACCAGTCAACACCCCATGTACAGAACACTTTAAGGAGGAGGCTGACATTATTTTCTCCTCTGTTGTCAGTGAACTACATGAAAAGACCACATCCAACAGTATGTTAAAGGTATAGCGCACCCAAAAATGTAAATTCAGTCATTATTTACTTTCATACCGATGGAAAAGCACCAGTTTCAAGACACTTGAATTACTTTGGATGAGCAGTGTGGAGACCTTCTGTGGTTTTTATTATGTCTTTTTGAACGTTTGAATTCTGGTCACCATGTGCTTCAATTGTTTCACCTTTTTCCTGTGAAACAAAGCTGCGTTTTGTGGATTGTAAAACTACACCTGAACCTTATCGGCATGAGGGTGAGTAAATAATGACTGAAGTTACATTTTTGGGTGAACTATCCCTTTAATGGTGACACACACACACACACACACACACACACACACACACACACACACACACACACACACACACACACACACTCACGCACGCACGCACGCATGCACACACACACACACACACACACACTGGCAGCATCTGAGTGTCACATCCACACCTATAGTATTCTATGTAAGCTCATGCGTGCACACGTTGCAGGCCTCTAGGTTTGACCCTTTAAAAATCACTGCAGTTAATGTGTGGTTTGGTTAAGGTACAAAAACCACTTGTTATGGCTAGGGAAAAGATTTGTTTTATCTTAAAATATACAGCTTGGGGGTGGAGGTTGTATCCTCACTGCAGCGGCTGTTGGTTCTGGCCTCGACCCTTTGCTGTATGTCACCCCCTCTCTCTCTCTCCCCCTTAAACTGTCCTGTCCATTAAAGGCAATAAAAGCCCAAAAAATAATCT
>NW_024634185.1:0-674 GCF_008729295.1 Plectropomus leopardus
CTGCTTGGTGAGCAGTGCCATGAAGCAATATCCTTTTTGAAACATTCTACTGACGAATCGGCAATCAAAGAGAAGATGAGGGCTACTTTTCAGTACCGCCAAACACTGGTTCAAGATCAGCAGTGCTCTTCGACAGTTTTGGATGTCTTCCCACGATTCCTCAACATCACTGGCTTGGTAAGAAAGACATCTTCTTTATATTAAAATTGTCACTCAATGTATACACTTTTAAGTTGCATAAGTATAAAAATGTGTGTTCTGTAGATTGACCAAGATTTCACCATGATGTTTGGAGAGGAAGTGTTGGGCAGATTTTTGGCAAAATGGCCTACTTTTTTCAAACCTAGGATACTGACAGACTGCAAAAAACTGACTTCTAATGAACACATTCAAGACCTATTGTCTGCGCAGCACGACTCAGGTGGGTCTGCTTAGTTTCTTCTCTTTCTTTCCTACTCTTTAAAATTATGATGTGAATGTGTCAGACATTTTCTCCTGTTGTTCCCCTAGGCTGGGACAGTGACTTATCAAGCATTCTGCTGTTGGTTCACTGGCTGCCGCCCACGTCCAAAGGCCACAAGAAGAGTCCTAAAATCAGCGCATGTCAAGCTGAAGACCATGTCGTTCGATATTTGCAGGTATGCAAATAGTAATGTACTTATGTAGGGCTGTCC
>NW_024634186.1:0-474 GCF_008729295.1 Plectropomus leopardus
GATATTTGCAGGTATGCAAATAGTAATGTACTTATGTAGGGCTGTCCCAAATGATTATTTTTCTCCCAATTAATCTATCAACTATTTTTTCGATTCGTCTAACGATTAATTTTTCGACTAATCTAGCGATTATCTTTAGGTTAACGATTATTAATTTACAAAAACACTGTGGTATGCCATCTCCATTTTGCAAAGGCTGCAGATAAGGATGCACATGATTAACCGATCAACCTTTCTTTTAACAGATTACAATAACTTTGACCAATTAATAGCCTACTATTGGTAAAAAAAAAAAAAATAAAAGTTAACGTCTGCCGTACGTGTTTGATTTTTTAAATTGGTTTAGTTACTTGAATGTAGCAGCGCTATATTTCATGATTTTGTCATGATTCTTATTTACATTTTGTTAAAGATGGGAGCCAGTGTCAAAATGTTCCTTGCTGGTGTGGTGCCGAGACAGCCCTCCCTTGTGTG
>NW_024634187.1:0-507 GCF_008729295.1 Plectropomus leopardus
TGTGTTTGTGGGGCACTCCCTATACGGGTGCAAACTTGAAAAGACTTCCTGCTCTACAGTGTCCAAACCAGTTCAATGACTTTCAGGTGAAACAGATGGATGCATTGCACTGATGTTATGTAGTATTCTTATCTTATTGTACCTTTTATACCTGTCATTGAAACTTCATCAGGATCAGAGTGGCATCATTTCCTTCTGTCTGTTTTATTTCTTCATTAGTAACAATGGTGAGTATGTGTTTTCAAGTGCTTTCCTTTACCATTATTTTATATCAGTATGGTTAAATTCAACATTGCTAGTTTCATTTGTGTTGTTGGTGAAATGTGTAAATGATGTAATGTGTTTTTTTCCGACAGCATCAGGGTGTTGAACAGACGAGGTTAGTCCGCTGATTTACAGCAATACAAGTTTTTATTTCTGCATTCTGTTTTTAAATTACCTAAAAACAATTGATGTTTGTTGTTTATTATTATAGAAAAGAAGAATTGGAGACATACCTTTTCACAT
>NW_024634188.1:0-590 GCF_008729295.1 Plectropomus leopardus
TGTGTTTGTGGGGCACTCCCTATACGGGTGCAAACTTGAAAAGACTTTCTGCTCTACAGTGTCCAAACCAGCTCAATGACTTTCGGGTGAAACAGATGGATGCATTGCACTGATGTCATGTAGTATTCTTATCTTATTGTACCTTTTATACCTGTCATTGAAACTTCATCAGGATCAGGGTCAGAATGGCATCATTTTCTTCTGTCTGTTTTATTTCCTCATTAGTAACAATGGTGAGTATGTGTTTTCAAGTGCTTTCCTTTGCCATTATTTTATATCAGTATGGTTAAATTCAACATTGCTAGTTTCATTTGTGTTGTTGGTGAAATGTGTAAATGATGTAATGTGTTTTTTTCCGACAGCATCAGGGTGTTGAACAGGCGAGGTTAGTCTGCTGATTTACAGCAATACAAGTTTTTATTTCTGCATTCTGTTCTTAAATTACCTAAAAACAATTGATGTTTGTTGTTTATTATTATAGAAAAGAAGAATTGGAGACAGACCTTTTCACACAGAATGCTCTTATGATTATCAGTGAAGCAATGAATCTGATTTCTGAACATACTGCAGTGTACATGGATGAGGTAAGT
>NW_024634189.1:0-362 GCF_008729295.1 Plectropomus leopardus
TGTTTATTATTATAGAAAAGAAGAATTGGAGACATACCTTTTCACATGTAATGCTGTTGTGATTATCATTGAAGCATGGATTCTGATTTCTGAACATACTGCAGTGTACATGGATGAGGTAAGTCTGATGGGGACAATTTTGAACTTTTGAAATCTTCTGTTTCTGGATGCAATGTGTGGCCTTGTCCTAGTGTATTTTTACATATTAATTTTTTTTCAGTTACACGCAACAAAGATACTGACATCAGTTTGAATGTGTGTCCACTTCACAGATGCTTCACAGCATCTTCTTTTTGGGAAAGTTAATCAATCCAGACTTTTCCCCAGAAAGTATTCTGAAAGACAACATGCTTGATGAGTTG
>NW_024634190.1:0-220 GCF_008729295.1 Plectropomus leopardus
TCACATATAATGCTCTTATGATTATCAGTGAAGCAGTGAATCTGATTCCTGAACATACTGCAGTGTACATGGATGAGGTAAGTCTGATGGGGACAATTTTGAACTTTTGAAATCTTCTGTTTCTGGATGCAATGTGTGGCCTTGTCCTAGTGTATTTTTACATATTAATTTTTTTTTCAGTTACACGCAACAAAGATAATGACATCAGTTTGAATGTGTG
>NW_024634191.1:0-427 GCF_008729295.1 Plectropomus leopardus
ACACCAACAGGAGGACAGAGGTCCTGGAGGACTTCCTGGGGACAGACTTCAAACACAGGGACTCAAAGTCAAAGTCCTTTTTTCAGAAGATTTCTAAGCGTTTTGGAAACAGTGATCATGATTACCCATCTCTGGATGATTTCCTAAAGAGAGCCATGGAGAAATCCCTGAGGAGTAAAAATGGTCACCTGGACCTGTTTGTTCGCTTCCTTCATGGCCTCTCTCTGGAGTCCAACCAGAGACTGTTAGGAGGCCTGCTGGGTCAGACTGACAACAGTCCAGAAATCATCCAGAGAGCCATCAGAAACCTGAAGGAGATGAACAGTTATTGGATCTCTCCTGACAGAAGCATCAACATCTTCCACTGTCTGATGGAGATGAACGATCACTCAGTCCATCAGGAGATCCAAGAGTTCCTGAAGTCAGA
>NW_024634192.1:0-368 GCF_008729295.1 Plectropomus leopardus
ACACCAACAGGAGGACAGAGGTCCTGGAGGACTTCCTGGGGACAGACCAGTATGATTACAAATCCCTGGATGTCTTCCTGGAGAGAGCCATGGAGAAATCCCTCCAAAGTGAGAATGGTCACCTGGACCTGTTTGTTCGCTTCCTTCATGGCCTCTCTCTGGAGTCCAACCAGAGACTGTTGGGAGGCCTGCTGGGTCAGACTGACAACAGTCCAGAGATCATCCAGAGAGCCATCAGAAACCTGAAGGAGATGAACACGGACGATATCTCTCCTGACAGAAGCATCAACATCTTCCACTGTCTGCTGGAGATGAACGACGACTCAGTCCATCAGGAGATCCAAGAGTTCCTGAAGTCAGAGACCAGA
>NW_024634193.1:0-884 GCF_008729295.1 Plectropomus leopardus
ACTCTCTGAGATCCAGTGCTCAGCTCTGGCCTACATGCTGCAGATGTCAGAGGAGGTTCTGGATGAGTTGGACCTGAAGAAGTACAACACATCAGACCAGGGACGACTGAGACTGATTCCAGCTGTGAGGAACTGCAGAAAAGCTCGGTAAGTCCAGATGTGATTGTAAACATTATAAAACAACGTAAAGCTGAATCCATCAGTATTAGAGATACACACTCTACACACATGCACAATGTGAAACTTCAACAGTGCAAGTTTTCTTAAAGAGCTGAATCTTCTGTATCAGTCTGAACTCGCTGCCGTCCCAAACGCTCTTCAGAAGTTAAATCCAGTCGGGACCAATCAGGGATCCACACTGTTTTTACAACATAAGCAGCCAATCAGGGACTGTGTTAGAGCTACACAGCATGTTGTTTCAGCTTCGATGTGCAAAAGTTGCACCTAAAGACGTCCAATAACAAGTGCTGCAGTTTTTATGGAAAACTCACGTTTGTCATTTTCCATGACTAACCCGGCCAAGTCGTCCCCTTAAAGACAGCTTGTGTGTTTATGTGAAGTAGTGTGATGGTGTTTGCTGTGATGAGCGAGACTCTCCTGCATGTGTGTGTGTAGCAAAGTATCATAACCAGGCTGGAGTGTGTCGCAGACACTCAAGTGTATGTTTTTATTAAAAAGAAATTTTATAATTGGTCTTTAAAAAATCATGGAAGTTTTAAAATATTGATATTATTATATGTTTTTAAAAATTGTCCATGAAACTGTTTTAACTCTGATTATCTGTTTTCACAGACTCTGTCGCTGTGAACTCTCAGAGACTCACTGTGAAGTTGTGGTCTCGGCTCTGAAGTCCAACCCCTCCCATCTGACAGAGCTGGACCTGA
>NW_024634194.1:0-365 GCF_008729295.1 Plectropomus leopardus
TAACAGATGGGTGTTTTCTGGGATGAACTATGCATTTTTTTGTTTTTATTTTTTGTTATTTAAGTTATTGACAGATACGTACAAATAGTATGTACTCCATTTCTGTAATTCTCCTTAACATTCCTTTGCAAATTATGCATTGTATCTTATGTGTAAATACAAAGGAACAAGAAAAAAAGAGGATGTTTGTTTCATTACAAATCACTTGGTTTTCTCCTAAGACCATTAACAACACACACACATACACCTATGTGTGCATGTGTGAACCTATGTATGCATATGCAACAAGAGGAGAAAGAGTGGATAAAACTTTCTAAGTCTGAAATCTTTTCTCAGTTAAGGACGACATTTAGGATTTTCCATAC
>NW_024634195.1:0-4773 GCF_008729295.1 Plectropomus leopardus
ACCATGATAATAATAAAAAAATAAATCAATAAAAAAATAATTATACTGATTGATTTCAACAAGTGCAGCTGAATGCGTTTAACAGTTAAAGTCTGTGATAAGGGGGGAATAGTTACATGTTACCAGATTACAAAATAAATGTGATGTAATCAGAGAGAGAAATGTGTAAATAAATTAGTTACTATTCAAAAAGATGTTTCAGTATAAAGTTAGTTTGTAGAATAAAACTTTTATTAAGGAATGTCTGTGTGAAACATGTTGTCATTTTGAGATAGAGGTCATATAAACATAGTTACATTACTCTGAAGAAGTAATTTAAAGTTACATCACCATTGTGAAGTTATTAAAATAGTTACATTAGTCTAATGAAGCAAATAAATCAGTTACATCTTAACATCTTTATCAGAGGAACTTGTAATCCATCACATCATAAAAGTAATCTGTTATCTATTACTATCAAAAAGGTGCCCTAAGGGTAACCCTTACCCCGTGAGTCCAACACAGGACGGAGACAGGGTACAGGATGCGTCCTCAGTGACAGGAAACAAGATGTGTCCTCAGAGACAGGATGTGTCTCATTTCCTCTCCAAATGTCAGCATTTCCTTTTTGGAATTTATCTTTCAATTTGTTGTCCTGTTAATTGTTTAACCATTAAAATTTAAGTGTTAACCTTTAACCATTAACCTTTATCCATTAAGTGTTAACCTTTAACATTTAACCATTAACCATTAAATCATTAGCTGTTAACATTTAACTGTAACTGTTGACATTTAACCGTTAACCTTTAGCCATTAGCCGTGTAACCTTTATCCGTTAACAGTTAACCGCTAACCTTTAACCGTTAAGCGCAAAGCTTTTACCATTAACATTTAACTATTAGCCATTAACCTTTAACCGTTAATCTTAACCCGTTAACACTGAACCCTAAACCATAAGCCTTTCATCTTTAAACATTAACCGTTAACCATTAACATTCAAACCGTTAAGCACTAACCTTTAACATGTAACCGCCATAAATCTTTACCCTTTAACATTTTACCTTAAACCGTTAACCTTTTAACCTTTCGCCTTTAAACGCTAACCCTTAACATTTAACCTTTATCCATTAACAATTTAACCTTTAAATATTAACATTTAACCTCTATCTGTTAACCGTTTAACCTTTAACCATTAACAGTTAACATTTAAGTGTTAACATTTAACCACGACATCTATTGCACGTCTGTCCAATGCGATGTGAGGGTCTAAGGACAGAGGGATGTTGTACGCTGTAAAGCCCTCTGAGGCAAACTGTGTTTTGTGATAATGGGCGTTATAAATAAAATTGACTTGACTTGACCATTAATTTTTAACGTTAACCCTTTAACCATTAACCATTAACGTTAACCTTTCACCATCAACCTTTAACCATTAACAATTTAATGGTAACCTTTGACCGTTAACGTCCATGTAAAGTAAATTCAGGGATTTGTTTCAAAACACATAAATGGTGGAAACTGATTGTTGAAAACATATTACAAAGACCCTTTACTATATAGTACTAAATTGTGGAGTTAGACAGTTTACTGTTTTTCCACCATTGTCCTGTTTTAAGAGATTCTGGGCGTGCCTAAAACCATAGTTCGATGACACACTGAAGCTATACTCAGCATAACCCCACCCCTGACAATGTAGCAATATAGAAACGAGAAGCATTATTAGCATAGTCCCGCGTTTAAGCCCTTCTTTTACATACTTGGCAATTTTTTTGGTCATTCAAATTTGGTCAGGTGTGATGTGACAAACTCAGAACACATTTTAATTATCACTTTACATGGACTTTAACCATTAACCTTTGACCATTTAACCTTTAACCATGTAACCTTAATTGTTGACATTAACCTTTAACCATTAACATTTAACTGTTAACCTTTCACCATTACCCTTTAACCATTAATTTTTAATCGTTAACCTTTAACCATTAACCTTAAACCATGAACATTTAGCCATTAACTTTTCACTGTTAATCTTTAACCACTAACGTTAACCTTTAACTATATACATTTAACCGTGAACCTTTTATCATTAACAATTTACTGTTAACCGCTAACCTTTTAACCATTAACAATTTACTGTTAACCGCTAACCTTTTAACCATTAACAATTTACAGTCAAACACTGAGTTCAGTTTTCCTTCTTTACTCTGAACTACGACTTCAGATTGACAGAAAGGATGAATGAATGAATAAATGAATGAACAGATGAATGAATAAATGAATAATCGATCACTTCATCTTTCTGTTGTCTTCTTTCTGACTCTAGTGAATCATCAGTGAGTCCCTCAGTGACATCAGTCAGATGTCGTCCGGCTCTGCTCGCTCTCTGGAGGAGACCCATCTACTGACGATCACTTCCTGTTGAGAAAAAAAAACTCACCTTCAAAACATTTCTGATCACAGCTCATTAATCAGCAACATCCAATCAATAACATCCAATCATTAACATTCAATCATCAACATCCAATCAATAATATTCAATCAATAACATCCAATAATTAACATCCAATCATTAACATTAACGGGACCTTCAGCTCTTGCTGGATCGGTTTGCAGCCGAGTGTGAAGCAGCCGGGATGAGAATCCATCCATCAGTGATTGGATGTATTGATCAGCCCATCAATGATTGGATGTATTGATCAGCCCATCAATGATTGGATGTATTGATCAGCCCATAGATGACTGTGCGTATTCTCAGCTACCTGAACCTTCAGTCTGCTCAGACAGACAGGTGAGTCCAGCTCTGCGTCTGATAGGTCGGGTGGATAGACGATGTAACAAAACATCAGCTCCTGGAAAACAGACAGTGACATTTCACACCTGAATCTGACCTCACCTGGTGACATCACATCACCATCGCTCGTTACCTTGGAGACGTTGGAGGTGATCCTACTGAGAGCTGCCAGAGAACGCCACGAAAACGGACGCAACGCCGCGCCCCTGTACACATCATCAACCTGCTCAACAACGACGGAGTAACTATGGCAACAGAGGAAGGACAGTTTGTGACGATGGCGTCATTTCTACACAGTTTTGAAAAGAAAGACAATAACTGCAGACACACAAACACACACACACACACACACATACTACACATACACACACATACTACACATACACACACATACTACACACACACACACACACACACTACACATACACACATACTACACACACACACACACAGACACACACACATACATTGTGCATAGAACTGTGTATATCACACACCGTGTGTGTATGTGTAGTATATGTCCCTGTGTGTGCGTGTCTACGTATGTGTGTGTGTGTGTGTCTTTGTATGTGTGTGTGTGTCTATGTATGTGTATGTGTATGTGTGTGTGTAGTATTTGTGTGTGTAGTTACCTGGCGTGGTAGAAGGGCGGTCCTTTCCTGTACAACACTGAAAACACACAGAAGACAGTCAGACTGAATGATGATGTTCAGGTGCTGCCTCCTGTCAACCACCAGTCACAGAACTGGTCCCAGTCATATACTGGTTTCAGACACCTTCCTGCTCAGGAACTGGAACAATGATGAAAAGCACCTGTACACATCAACTGTCTCTGACAGGTTTGCCTTTCCAGGCCCCGCCCTCTGGAGGTGGAGCCTGAAATGGAACACACCTGGAGCACCTGGAGCACCTGCAGCACCTGGAGCACCTGGAGCACCTTCTACATGTTTTGCACCATTCTGCTACAGTTTCTGGATTGAGCAACATGTTCCCATGAAACTGTGAGACAGTGTGACACGAGGTGACATATCACGTAGACTCTGTACAGTCTGTGGTCACACCTATGCAGGTGACTGTGTGTGTGTATGTGTGTGTCTTACTGAAGTCGACGCCGTATTTGGCCCCGCCCCCTTCCTTTGGGACCCACCCCCTGCTTCGGAGGTGCTGATAGGCTGAGAACGAGCTGACGAAGTCCGGCTGCCACGACCGGAACTTCCTCCACAGCTGAACGACTGACAGCGGCTCCTGACCAATCACAGAACAGCACACGATGAGGTCATCAACAAGAGAAAAAATGTTATTTTTACTCAGACAGTCACCTGGTACAGGTGGACAGAGGGACAGAGAAAGGCAGAGACAGAGAGATAGAGAGACAGAGAGAGAAACAGACAGAGAGAGATAGAGAGACAGAGAGAAACAGACAGGAAGAGAGGGACAGACAGAGACAGATAGACAGAGAGATAGAGACACAGACAGAGAGACACATACAGAGAGAGGCAGAGACAGACAGAGAGAGAGAGACAGACAGAGAGATAGAGAGAGGGACAGACAGAGACAGATAGAGAGACAGGTGGTTACCTGGTGCAGGTAGACAGACAGACAGCCCAGACTGTAGACCAAGAAGAAGGCCTGTAGAGACAGACAGGTACAGGTGATGAAGGCCACGCCCCCTACATGCTGTCCATGTACAGACAGAGAGACACTGACTGTCCTTTCTTGTTTCTGTTGTTGATGAAAAAGATGCTGGGACACCTTCAGTCTGTCTTGGTCGATGGTGTGTCTCTGTGTCTCTGTGACAGTGTGTCTAAGACTAGCTAAGACTCATGGGTAATGTAGTGTGTTACCTCTTCCAGACTGAGCTGCAGGTACTCTGATAGAGACAGTGGAGAGCGCCGCACCTGTCTGACACCGCCGCCACCACACACCTGTGTATACACACACACACACACACACAGGGCCCAGTGAAATCTCTTAAGATTTTCCTCTCTGATAAAGTTTATAGT
>NW_024634196.1:0-315 GCF_008729295.1 Plectropomus leopardus
TGACAGATACATACAAATAGTATGTACTCCATTGCTGTAATTCTCCTTAACATTCCTTTGCAAATTATGCATTGTATCTTATGTGTAAATACAAAGGAACAAGAAAAAAAGAGGATGTTTGTTTCATTACAAATCACTTGGTTTTCTCCTAAGACCATTAACAACACACACATACACCTATGTGTGCATGTGTGAACCTATGTATGCACATGCAACAAGAGGAGAAAGTGAAATCTGAAATCTGAAAAAATCTGAAAATCTGAAAAAATCTGAAATCTTTTCTCAGTTAAGGACGACATTTAGGATTTTCCATAC
>NW_024634197.1:0-372 GCF_008729295.1 Plectropomus leopardus
TGAGTCTCTTATTGACGAACTCCAGGGCCTGATCCGGGTCTTCAAATCTGTACGTCTGGCCGCTAGACATGGTGATGTGCAGAGTGGCAGGATACCGGAGGCCGAATTTGACGTCATCACAGGCATGGAGCTCCCTCTTCACCTGGGCAAAAGCCGCCCTCCGCTTGGCCACAATTGGTGTAAAGTCCGGGAAAATATACACCCTTTTCCCGTTGTATAACAGGGGGGAGCGTTGTCCAGCACGACGTAGGATAGCATTCCTCACTTGAAATTGTGTCACCCTGACGACCATCGGGCGCGGTGGTTCTCCCTCTTTTGGTTTGGTACGCAGTGTGCGATGGGCCCTATCGAGCCCGGGCGGCTCGTCGAGTC
>NW_024634198.1:0-303 GCF_008729295.1 Plectropomus leopardus
GAGGAAAGACTGATAAGAAACAGAATGAGAATTCAACAAAATAAATAAATAAATAAAAATAAAAACAGATAGCACCAATACGGTCAAGATGAAGCCGTAAAGTTTACAGTCAATACACAGTCACTACCGTATTCAGTCCATAAACGGGACAACGGCAGCATCCCATTTGTATTACCTGCTAGATGTGAAGCCTATTGCCACAAAAGTACAAACCGAGCCAACGGGCACAAGTGGGTTCCAGAATCAGTCATTCACTGGGGCCGAGGCCGGGTCCTTCTTGAGTCTCTTATTGACGAACTCCAG
>NW_024634199.1:0-297 GCF_008729295.1 Plectropomus leopardus
GATGTGCAGAGTGGCAGGATACCGGAGGCCGAATTTGACGTCAGCACAGGCATGGAGCTCCCTCTTCACCTGGGCAAAAGCTGCCCTCCGCTTGGCCACAGTCGGTGTAAAGTCCGGGAAAATATACACCCTTTTCCCGTTGTATGACGGGGGGAGCGTTGTCCAGCACGACGTAGATAGCATTCCTCACTTGAAATTGTGTCACCCTGACGACCATCGGACGCAGTGGTTCTCCCTCCTTTGGTTTGGCACGCAGTGTGCGATGGGCCCTATCGAGCCCGGGCGGCTCGTCGAGTC
>NW_024634200.1:0-313 GCF_008729295.1 Plectropomus leopardus
AAACGGAAATAAAGCAGGTTCAGAAACACTGCATTCTCCAGAGACAGGGACGTTGTCTCGAGGAAAGACTGATAAGAAACAAAATGAGAATTCAACAAAATAAATAAATAAATAAAAATAAAAACAGATAGCACCAGTACGATCAAGATGAAGCCATAGAGCTTACAGTCAATACACAGTCACTACTGTATTCAGTCCATAAGCGGGACAACGGCAGCATCCCATTTGTATTACCTGCTAGATGTGAAGCCTATTGCCACAAAAGTACAAACCGAGCCAACGGGCACAAGTGGATTCCAGAGTCAGTCATTCA
>NW_024634201.1:0-220 GCF_008729295.1 Plectropomus leopardus
ACGCAGTGTGCGATGGGCCCTATCGAGCCCGGGCGGCTCGTCGAGTCCCAGCAAGTCCATTAAAAGTTTAGCAATAAACTCTGTAGGTTGGGGACCCTCGGATCTCTCAGGCAGACCCACCAGTCGGATATTATGCCATCTAGAGCGTGCCTCCAGTTCCTCACATTTATTCCCCAGAGACTCCACCGCAGCAGATAGCTTAGTTATGGTCTCCTGCATG
>NW_024634202.1:0-444 GCF_008729295.1 Plectropomus leopardus
TGTCTTAAGCCTCTGGAGGAATGCCTTACGGATTCTAGGATGTTTATTACCCCACAAAAATGAAGACAACAGTTTGTCAACAAGTCTAAAAAATGACTTTGGGAGGAAGATTGGTATACTCTGAAAAAGATATAAAAACCTCGGCAATATGTTCATTTTGATACATGCTATTTTCCCTACTAGGGAGAGGTTTAAAACGCTCCATTTTTGAAAGTCACATTTAAGCTTGTTAATCAGGGGAGTAAAGTTTTTATCATATAGACCAGAGAATGAACGGGTAATATTAATTCCCAAATATTTAAATCCTGATCTAGAAAGAGGGAAAGGTAAATCTGTTTCTGCAATTTGGAGGGCTAAGTTGTTGATTGGGAAGCACTCACTTTTTGAAAAGTTCAGCTTATATCCTGAGAACCTGCCAAATCGATGTAACATATTCACAACATC
>NW_024634203.1:0-699 GCF_008729295.1 Plectropomus leopardus
GGCAGATGATACTGGGTTTGAAATGTAAAGTAATAAGTCATCCGCATATAGAGAAACTCTGTGTTCTAATTGTTTTCTACAGATTCCCTTAAAGTGTTGCGAGGTTTTCAGCATAATAGAGAGAGGTTCGATAGCTAAAGCAAATAAAAGTGGACTGAGGGGACAGCCCTGCCTGGTGCCCCTGAACAGCGAGAAGGGTTTAGAAGACAATTTGTTAGTGATCACTCTTGCTTTAGGTGATACATATAACAGCCGTATCCAAGATATAAGTTTTGGCCCAAATCCAAATTTTCCCAGTACTGCAAACAGATATGGCCACTCGACCCGATCGAATGCTTTTTCCGCATCCAGGGAGACCACGACCTCTGGGGTCTCCAAGGATGCGGAAGAGTGAACGACACTGAGAAGCCTGCGTATATTAGAGAAGGAATGGCGGCTTCTGATAAAGCCAGTCTGATCTGACGAGATAATGTCCGCCATCACAGTATCCAACCTGATAGCAAGGAGCTTGGCTAGTATCTTAACATCTGCATTTAAAAGCGATATGGGCCTGTAGGAGCCACACTCTACCGCAGTTTTGCCAGGTTTCAACAAGAGTGTAATATTAGCTTCTGTGAGGGTCCGTGGCAAGGTTCCCTGATCCAGTGAATGATTAAACATTTCAAGTAACAAAGGGGCCAGTTTGGAGGAAAATTTTTT
>NW_024634204.1:0-754 GCF_008729295.1 Plectropomus leopardus
CGATGTAACATATTCACAACATCAGGGGCAGATGATACTGGGTTTGAGATGTAAAGTAATAGGTCATCCGCATATAGAGAAACTCTGTGTTCTAATTGTTTTCTACAGATTCCCTTAAAGTGTTGCGAGGTTTTCAGCATAATAGAGAGAGGTTCGATAGCTAAGGCAAATAAAAGTGGACTGAGGGGACAGCCCTGCCTGGTGCCCCTGAACAGCGAGAAGGGTTTAGAGGACAATTTGTTAGTGATCACTCTTGCTTTAGGTGATACATATAACAGCCGTATCCAAGATATAAGTTTTGGCCCAAATCCAAATTTTCCCAATACTGCAAACAGATATGGCCACTCGACCCGATCGAATGCTTTTTCCGCATCCAGGGAGACCACGACTTCTGGGGTCTCCGAGGATGCGGAAGAGTGAACGACACTGAGAAGCCTGCGTATATTAGAGAAGGAGTGGCGGCTTCTGATAAAGCCAGTCTGATCTGACGAGATAATGTCCGTCATCACAGTATCCAACCTGATAGCAAGGAGCTTGGCTAGTATCTTAACATCTGCGTTTAAAAGCGATATGGGCCTATAGGAGCCACACTCTATCGCAGTTTTGCCGGGTTTCAACAAGAGTGTAATATTAGCTTCTGTGAGGGTCCGTGGCAAGGTTCCCTGATCTAGTGAATGATTAAACATTTCAAGCAACAAAGGGGCCAATTTGGAGGAAAATTTTTTATAAAATTCGACTGGGTAGCCATCAGGCC
>NW_024634205.1:0-943 GCF_008729295.1 Plectropomus leopardus
CCAGACCATCAGCTCTAGTACTAACCCCAAAGCAAACAGGTGGACTTACAGTTGTTTCGTAGGTAGATGCAGGGGTAGCTGCTGGAGGACAAAGGTGAGTACCAGTTGGTGTAATAGAAACCCTCGCGGTCAATCCACATCCACTGGCCCTAAGAGACAAAGAGCAGGAGTGTAAAGACGTGTTGTCTCAGTCTCTTCATTTGCTTTCAGATCAGTCTTGAGTAAGTCTAGACCCCCTTTGGACCAGGTCCTGGGTTTGATCTGGACTGACTGAGTGGTGTTTCTTCATGAATCCAGACCTGCAGGTTGAAGCCTCCCAGCCACGCTGTGCTCGAGCCGCCTGAGATCTGCTGCAGGAAGCTGTACTCTCTGGGGTTGGTGACCGAGGCCAGGTGGCCACCCAGGTTGTTGCAGTGCTCCTGTTGGACAGAGGACGCACACAGGAATCTTTGTGACTATACAGCTAAATATTTGTGTCATTTCTTTCTCCTGATGAATTGTCTTTAGCTCTGAAGTGAAAAGTTCATCTTTTCATGGACTGATGGTGGCAGCCTGACTGATCTACCATCAGCATCCAGATGCTCCGTGTTGTGGAACATGTTGCGTTCCTCATGTGCTGCGATGGTACGTTCTAAACTAGCTTCACTGATTTAATAACAAAGTCTATCACATGACGGGAAAAGCACCAACTTCAGCCACATTGTTGACAGTGTGTACGAGCTCAGTGAGGCTGACTGCTCACAGTAACAATGTACAAGTGTTATAGCAGCAGTACCTCAGCACTGTACCAGGTCTTGGGAGTATTGACGAACAGGAAGCAGCGAGAGCCATGGGCGAACCAACCCACTGGACAGAAGTTATTACGAGCTGCAGACAGACAGAAGAGAGAGAACATTGACTTCAACAGAACACTTTCACAGACTGAATCACACTGACAATAGAT
>NW_024634206.1:0-7135 GCF_008729295.1 Plectropomus leopardus
AGCGTGTCGTTCTGCGTGTCGTTCAGCGTGTCGTTCAGCGTGTCGTTCTGCGTGTCGTTCGTCTTTGCAGCGAGTCGCTTCGTCATTAAAACCTTTTCATTTGAATTTTTCTTCTCAGTCCTTTTAAGAAGATGGAGTTTCTGATCTGGCACACGTGGGACAGCGACCCCGTGACCCACGAGCCCATCAGGATCAGTTTCTCTCCGGGTCAGGGGGGGCTCAAGGTCCAGATTTCTGCGCCCTTCTTTAACGACCCCGCGGCCCCCGCAGGGCCCCCCGGTGTGCCCTTCCCTGGACTCTGGGACTATGAAGGTGAGTCAAGAAGAAAGAAAATAAATCTAAAAAAAATGTTTTCTTGAAAATTACCAGAAAAAAAACCTGAAAAAAGTGAAAAATCACCAAGAAAACAAAAAGAACAGAGAAAGATTGACAATATTTTTCTCAAAGATCAGAAATAAAATAAAAACTTAATCAAGCCACTGAAAGCTGTCTGCACCCACCAAAGCCACAATAATATTTCAATAATCCCCAAAAATATTTCACATGCCTCCCCCTTTTTTTCATGAAAAAGAAGCGATGCAGAGGATTGATGGTGGTTTTGGAGATTTATCGTAAAAATCGGACTCAAGGTCCTGGAAAGTCCTGGAGAAGTCTTGATGAAAGTCTTCCACTGACTGATTCTTATTAATAAAAGTTTGCAGCGACTCGCCGAGACTCCAAACTGAACTTTGAACGTCTCAGAGGTCATTTATGACCTGCAGTAACAGATTACTTTATACAGCCGTTGTAATAGATTACTTTATGTTGACAGAGTGTTGCTTTGATTGTTCCCGCAAAGTTTCCCTCATAACATTTTTACTGTCGTCGTGATTTTAGGATTCAGTCTGCGTTGTGTAATTTTATGTCACTCTGAGAGCCGAGACAAAGTCCAGACTATAGATTATAGATTATAGACTATAGATTATAGATTATAGACTATAGTGTGGAAAGATCAGAGAGGGTTTATGAGGCCATAATAACAATAATAACTGTTACTTTCTTACAGTGACTCAGCAGCTCAGAACAATCGTCACTATTTCAAACATTAACTCGTCGTCACGCCGTCATCACGCCGTCGTCACGCCGTCGTCACGCCGTTGTCACACTGTCGTCACGCCTGCCGCCTGAGGCTTTAGAAACAGCCTCAGATCTCAACACGAATTAATCAATAAACACATTTAAAAGAATAAAAAACCCAAATATTTCCAAAAAAAGAAACACCAAAAAAGAGGAAAAAAGCCAAAACTTTAAAAGATTAAAAGAAAAAGAAGCCTTTTTTTAAATTGCCAAAAACTTTAGAAGAAAAAATGCAAAATATCTTAAAAGACAAGAAGCCCAAATGTTTTATATTAATTTTTTTTTTACCTGAACTTTTTAGAATCATCAGAAAATTCTAAGATGAAAAAATGAATAATTAATTAATCATTGGTCATTAATAATTGGTGGTAAAATAAATACAGTCGGACTAAAAAATAAGCCCCTCCCAGCACTGAAAGAATTATTCAACATGGCCGAGATGACTTATGGATTTTTATTGTTGTTGTTGTTGTTGTTGTTGTTGTTGTTGTTGTTGTTGTTGTTGTTGTTATTTCTCTCCTGTGTGTTTTCAGTGGTCGAGTCGTTCTTCCTCGACAGCACGACAGAAAACTACCTGGAGCTCGAGTTTTGTCCGTAAGTTCTCTGCTGACGTCACGTGACCACATGTTTACAGAGGAGGGTCTTGGTGCTGTGATCATGTGATCATGTGATCATGTGACTGTTTGTGTTTCAGACACGGTCAGCACCTGGTCCTGCTGCTGTCGGGTGTCGGCCAGGCTTTCATCGTAAGCGCACACAGGCAGAGATTGTTGTTGTTGTTGTTGTTACTGATCCTGGTGGCGGCGGCGGCGGCGGCGCTCTGAGCTCAGAGGTTAAATGCGTCTCGTTTTTGTGTCTCCAGCAACAGCTGCCCATGGTGTTCAGCGCCACCATCAGAGGCGACGCGTGGGTGGGCGAGGCGCTCGTCCCCTGGTCCTACTTCCCTCCCAACGTCAACAAGATGAACTCGTACGCCATCCACGGCTCCGGAGAGAAGCGCACGTACGAGGCGCTGTACCCCGTCCCCAGAGAGGACCTGGTGGAGGGACAGCAGCCCAACTTGTGAGTATGAGACTCAGGACGCGCACGTGATCGATGATTTTTTTTTTTAATTTTGCAAAAAAAAGCTAAACTTATTGGCTTTTTATTTTTAGAGTGTTTTGACTGTTTTTTGTGATTTTTTTTTTCAATGTAAATTTTTTTTTGGGCAATTTTTGTATTTCTTTGAAATTTCTCAGCCACCGCCTTCAGTACTTCAAAGATTTCCGCCTGCAAAGCATCATGGGAGAGGACTGGGTTCAGCCGCCGTCTGATCTTTGGGTTGGAAAACCATGAGAGGACGTCCGTCTTCTGTCCTCCGTCCTCCGTCCTCTGTCTCACAGCAGGACAGACTGAAGATCTGTGAATGACTCACCATGTGTACAGATGAACGCTGTTTTTATTCTCCGTCCGTCTCTGTAACTGTTTCTGATCATTTTCTTTTATGAAATTATCTCGTCGTCTTTCAGAGAAATGTGATTTTAACTTTTTCGGTTTGATCAGATGTTCAGCGCTCGATGATCCTCGTTAAAAAGCTGCTTCAGAGTTCAAGGACTCAAATCTGATCTCTGTTCTCTTTGTTTCTGTGTTTTGAACTTTTTATTTCAAACATGTCAATAAAAAATGAAATATAACACTCGGCACATCGGAGGAGTTTCATTAATATTCCCTGAAATATTTGGAAAACAAAAAAAGTCAAAATATTACCAGAAAAACACTCACAATATTTCAGTTTAAAAAAAAAGTTGAGTAAAGTTGAACATTTTAGACAAAATTGCTTTTAATAATAAAGAAAAAAGTAAGTTGAGTAAACAGTTTGGAGCAGAAAAAAGATAAAATATTTCACAAAAAAAAAGTCAACATTTAAAACAAACGTGAAAGGCAAACATTTTAGAGGAAAGCGGTCTAATTTAAAAAAGGCTTAATATTTCCAAACCAAGGCTTTTACTGCGGGAACACTTTCAACAGCAGCCGCAAGCTCAGAAGCCATCGACGCGTTCACACAGGAGAGAAACCGCACAGCTGTGATCGACCTGAGGCAGCTTTCACATCTGAGGGTAACCTGGATGTCCACCATCACATTCACACAGGAGAGAAACCATACTCCTGTGACCAAGGTGAGAAGTAAGTTTTAGTAATTTAGTTGTCACTATGACCCATAATTTTTATTGTGATTGTTGCTGTTATTATGATTTCTGTTATTGCCTTTATTTCTATTAAAGTTTCTTTTTTGGGGTTCGGGAGGGTGAGCGGAAAATATACGGACAAAAAAGTAAGAAAGCTCAAACTCATGGTTCTTCCACTAAAAAATAGAATGAAATAAACTGTATGAATGTGCCTTTTTTGATTCCTTTTAAAACATGTTATTTATTTTTGCTTTCAACATCTCACAACAATGAAATATCATCATGATCGTCCCTGCTGTTATAACACAGACGGTCACACAGTCACGAAGGTCCTGCTCCTGACCGGCCTCTTCACACGCAGCTCTAAATTACACCGGACGTGTCATTTCTCAGACGTGCATTATACCGTAAAAATGAAAGAAAATATGTATACATTCATTTCATATTTGAACTTAAATGCTTCCTCCCAAAAAAATGCACCTTTGCTTGATAATTTACAGACAGCAAAAAAATGAATTGAACTGTTAAACAACCTAAAAACAGTTTCCTGTCTCTTAGTGTTTATTTAAGCATATATATGTATGTATGTATGTATATTTATCTGTGTACACAGCAGTCTAATGGCTTTGTTCACGTTGTTTATGTCTGTTGTTGTTGTGTTTAAATGTCTTCAGTTTCAGTCCGCGTGATAAAATCACGATGACTTAATAAAGCGTTTCTGTTCCTGTTGTTTCCCTCCTGACCTCCAGGTGACGACTTCCTTTCACTTTAAACTGAAAAACCTGACCGGAAACAAAGGTAACCGGAAGTGTTTGTGTCGTGGAGTTAGCTTTAGCTGTTAGCAGGAGAGCGTAACAGTGAGAATTTAGGCGGCTAAGCTGCAGGTGAACCCGCGCGCACTCAGGTAAACATTTCTATCAGGTTTCTGTGAAACGAACTTCAAAGCGAACTCGAGCATAAGCGAACAGAAGCGCGAAATTCGCCTGCGTTAGCTCCGATGCTAACCAGCTAATTAGCCACAGTTAGCTCTGGCTGTTAGCTGCAGGGCTAACTGTTAGTTGTTAGCATTAGCTGACTAATGTTTTTGTCTTTTCTGGTTAAAATCTTCGACTTTGAGTTTTATTTTGAAATGAGCCCGGCGCGAGCTAACAGGCTAATTAGCTGCTAATGCTTCTGTCGCAGTTTAACTCAGTTTGGCTCAAAACGAAACAAAAACTCAGAGAACAGAAATGTCTCCATTTTTTTCTGCTGCTGCTTTCACAAGTCTTTAACCCTTTAAATTCTGAGCACGTTCAGGGGATTTTTGTCTGAAACACGAGAGACAGCAATGAGCAATGTGGTAAGAAAAGTTCAACAACTCACAAGAAATGAAGTTAAAATCACCAAAAAGAATTCAAAGGCCAAAAAAAGGCCAACATTTTAAAATTAACACAAAATCCAGCCATTTCCAGCTGTATGCCCCTCCCCGAAAGCCCAAATAAAAATGTTAGCTCATCTCCAGTCCTTAAAAATGAAGAAAAAGCTCAAAATTTAAAAATCACTAAAATTTGAAGAAATAAACATAATTTTTCTTTGATGTTAAAAACAAGCAACAACTGAAAAACATTTAAAAATCACTAAAAAATGGGGAAAAATTGCCACTTTCTAAAAAATTTTAAAGAACCTCTCATTTCACAGAATGTTTGGTCTTTAATGTTTGCCTCAAAGTCCAGGACCAGGACCAGGACCAGGAGCAGGATGGAGGAGGAGCAGCAGAACCCGGAGCCGCGGAGCAACAACGTCTCCAGAGGAGCCGCAGCAGGCTCGTCCTCTCAGGTCAGTGTTCAGCTCTTCACCACAACCACACTAAAGCCAGCAGGAAGAGGGGCATCCGGAGACCAGGACCCCACAAAATCACCACACACCACCAGGACTCCCAGTCCACCATGTGGGTGAAAACATGCCTTCCTGTGTGTGTGGAAAGCATGTTTTCTGTAAAAATCACCAAAAATGTTCAACGAAACATAATCTCATTTTTTTCTTCTTTAAAAATAAGCAAAAAAATCACCAACATTTTAAAAAGAAAAAAGAAGCCAAAAATAATCATGTAACGATAAATCCTCTGTAAAGGCGGCTGCAGCGCCGACTGTCTCACTCTTCTTGTTTGTTTGTACAGAAGCAGAAAGGACGAAAGGGACTCGACCGCCACCGCTGTCAGTTCTGTGACAAATCCTTCCAAAGATGGAGGTCTTTACAGATTCACGAGAGAGTTCACACAGGAGAAGATCTCCAGAGCTGTGACCAATGTGGGGCAACCTTCACAACGTTTAGTAACTTAAGACGACATCAACGCATTCACACAGGAGAAAAACCGTACAGCTGTGATGAATGTGGCAAAACTTTCTTGACATCGGATGGACTTTTGAAACATCATCGTGTTCACACAGGAGAGAAACCGTACAGCTGTGACCAGTGTGAGAAAACTTTCACGACATCAGGTAACCTTCAAAAACATCTACGCATTCACACAGGAGAGAAACTGTACTGGTGTTCCCAGTGTGGGAAAACTTTCACTCAGAGCGCTCACCTTAAGATCCACCAGCGCATTCACTCTGGAGAGAAACCATACAGCTGTGACCAATGTGAGAAAACTTTTGCCCATAAAAGCAACCTTAAAATTCACCAACGCACTCACACAGGAGAGAAACTCTTCAGCTGTGATCAATGTAGGGCGACTTTCACAAGGTTTGACACGTTAAGAAGACACCAACTGATTCACACAGGAGAGAAACCGCACAGCTGCGACCAGTGTGAGAAAACTTTCACGACATCAGGTGGACTTATTAAACATCAACGTGTCCACACAGGAGAGAAATCGTACTGGTGCGACCAGTGTGGGAAAATTTTCGGGACATCTGGTCACCTTAAAAAGCATCAGCGAGTTCACACAGGAGAGAGGCCGTACAGCTGTGACCTCTGTGGGAAAACGTTTTCTCAGAGTAATCACCTCAAAGTCCACCAACGTATTCACACAGGAGAGAAACCGTACAGCTGTGATGTCTGTGGGAAAGCTTTCTCCAAAAGCGGTAACCTTAAAGCCCACCAACGCACTCACACGGCATCATCTTAAACTCCTGCCTCCTCGTGCTCTGACAGCTGAACTTCTCTCCTCAGTGAAAACTGACCAACAGAAACTTCATTTTCGAATCAGAACGTTCTTATTAAAAAACGCGTCAGCGGAAGTTTGTGGTTTTGTTTGAGAAACGAGTTCTGTTTTCTCTGGTGATAACATCCCAGTAACCATAGCGATGGACGTCCGAAACATCGGCAGCTTCACTTCTATCGCAGCCGCTCGATAAAGCTGATTGAATATTGATTTCTCCGTCTGGTACCAGAGTGAAGACGATCTCGGTCTCTTCCTCCGACCTCACACACAGAGCCACGTTTGGAAAAGTCATGTGACTTTGTTTTTCTTCTTCTTTGGTTTTATTGGCGGTTTCCATCCTAAAGTCGGATTACTGCCGCCTGCTGTCACACATCACATGATCTGTAAAAGCAGAAAAAGTGTTTCCATCGCAGGTTTGTAAAAGATGGATTTGTCGAGTCGCCTGAAATTTCACCTCGTGAGCGTAAAAAACTTTTTTCAATAAATGGGAGTTTGTTTTTTTTTAAATTGTGTTTCCGTTCAGCTCATTTTGTTTTCACTTTTTCGGTTTGTGCAGTTTGAGGGTTAACGGGAGCCCGCCTACGGAGTCTGAAGGCCCTGACACACCGACGGTCGGCCCCTGCACTCGTCGGGCCCCTCGGGGCCGCGCCGTGTCCGTTACTGACGGCTCATGTTGACCCTGGTGTGTTTGTGTTTTTGCAGATTCAGC
>NW_024634207.1:0-710 GCF_008729295.1 Plectropomus leopardus
CAGAACACTTTCACAGACTGAATCACACTGACAATAGATCCTTTCTAATTTACTTTATTTACAGCCTCCTCCAGCAGAAACAGCTGTTCGTATGTCGAATAGTATGTGATGTATTTTGGAGAATTGTTAGTAAAGTAAAAACTAAGCAGGTTAGTGAACAGCCTAAATACAGCCGTGGTCCTTTAAGCACATTTGTGATATTTATGATTCTCTTAATGGTTTCATTGTTGTTGTGATGATGACCTCACTTCATAAAGGAAAGATTTAAACAGTGATGTTGCACTTACAGTCAGGCGCTGTTTCCTCCTCAGGCACTGGCTCTAAAAAATGTAAAAAAAATATATATATTTAATTTAAAAAAAAACACAAAAAAAAGAGACGAATAAATAAATATATGATATACTGTACTTTCGGAGAATATCCACATGCAATACTGTCAGTTATTGAAATGTGTCAATATGTGTGTGTTTTGTTTTCTTATTGTGTGCATATTATTGTTTTAAAATGTCTATTGCACATACAGTACAACAACATGTGGAAGTACTGTGGTTAGGAAGTACTCGTTAAGTATAACTGATAACTCACATATGTACTTGATCGCTTAATTGACAATGAGAAGCTACAGAATATATTATTAAGTGATGTGGCTTTCTAAATACCGTTTCTGGGAACAGGCACAAAGTCTTCTGGCACAAATACTTTCACGTCTT
>NW_024634208.1:0-807 GCF_008729295.1 Plectropomus leopardus
TCTGGGAACAGGCACAAAGTCTTCTGGCACAAATACTTTCACGTCTTGTGTCATCTTGTCCATCTCTGAAACATCAAAAGCTTCATTAGGCCTCTTTTTCATCAAAAGTATTTGACATTATAGAATGTCACAACTACAGAATATCGAGTAAATCATATTAACACTGAAATGACAAAGCCTCTGTGAGGCTGTTCGTAAGCACACCTGTGCTTTGACCCAAATGCTAACCTCAGCATGCTAACATTTAGCAGCACTCTTTGCTATGTTCATCATTTTAGTTTAGTGTGTTACAGTATCTTCAGCTTTACTCTACTTCAGCTTTTTCAATCATTGGTTTGGTTAATTTTCTCACATGGCTGTCACAGCACAAGCTCAATCAAACTTTGAGTTCTCAAGATATGCGGAGAACACACAAACAGACAGATTAATAGATTTACAGTTTTATAGTCAGATGTTAATCTTACAGTCTTACAGACTGTCTGTGTGTGTTACAGCAAAGAGCCTCAATACTGACCTGAAGCCTTTTCTTCATTTATTCTGTCTGTGTCTGGTTGTGGAGCTGCAAATAAAAACACACCTCTGTCAGTAAGATTATACATCAATGAATTGATTTTAATTGTCACATGTGGTGTGGTCACTGAGCTACTCAGCGTGTGTGCACATACTACATGCACTGCTACACACAGCTTTAGCGCAGGGAGCACAGGATAGAGCACTGTGTTAGAGGCTTGCTGACTGACTCATGAGCACATGGATGATAGTGTGCTCTGTCTAAATGTTGTGTGTTGATTCTGACCTGCAAACGCA
>NW_024634209.1:0-554 GCF_008729295.1 Plectropomus leopardus
CCTGCAAACGCAGCACAGAGGAGAATGGAGAGGACCAGGACAGTCTTCATGGTGATGATCAACAGACGGTTCTGTGTGGAGAAAAAACAACAGGCAGTAAATGTACAGAGAGAGAGCAGAAGCATGAGCTCCACTGAATGAACACAAACACAGCAGGTGTCTTACCTGTCAGCTAAATGTGAGCTGATGTTGTTCAGGTATCAACTGAGTGATGGAGTGATGATGAGGGGATCCCTGCTCTTTATATACGCACACCTGAAGCACACAGAGTCACCCTCTTGGCAGAACGTGCTGATGTTTGTCGATGACTCAGCGCTGTATGTGGGAAGATGATTGCAGCGTGCACAAGAGATATGAAGCTGATCTTTAATCTGTTTCCTGATGGCATGTAAACAATTAACACAAACCACTTCCTGGCTGTGATTTCAGATCAGGTTTATGTTTAAAAGAATGACAGTAAAACTGGACTGGATACTGAGTTACAGTAACAAGTAAGGACATATGAACATATGAACAGTGGTGATACAAAATGACACTGAAGTCAAAGTACAGAA
>NW_024634210.1:0-241 GCF_008729295.1 Plectropomus leopardus
GAAATCAAAGAAATGTCCTAAATTATAAGAAATGTCCTAAAATCCTAAAAACGTTGACTGGTTTGCCCAGGAGCCTTAATTGTCACCTGATCCAAAGTTTTTTTGTGTGCACTGCAAGGCTGTTGTGATGACATGAGATAAGTGTACACTGGACATCCACGACATGAAAGGCCAACCATTTATTCTTAATAAAAAAAGTCATCAGACATAAATGTATTAGTAAGCATGCAGGGAAGCCATA
>NW_024634211.1:0-209 GCF_008729295.1 Plectropomus leopardus
AAATAATAAGTGCGGTTTAGTCAGTATATGGAACCTGCTCGTAATTCTTCCTATTTCTCAAAAGCCAACTAATGAGATTGATAAACAATGTTTTATGTCTACTCAAAACTGCCTTTCTGCCACAAAATACAAATAAAAAATTTACAACTGGTCAAATATAAGCTTAAAATGGCCTCTTTGATAACTGCACTCAGTTTGGCATCTCAAAG
>NW_024634212.1:0-247 GCF_008729295.1 Plectropomus leopardus
GAAATCAAAGAAATGTCCTAAATTATAAGAAATGTCCTAAAATCCTAGAAACATTGACTGGTTTGCCCAGGAGCCTTAATTGTCACCTGATCCAAAGTTTTTTTGTGTGTACTGCAAGGCTGTTGTGATGACATGAGATAAGTGTACACTGGACATCCACGACATGAAAGGCCAACCATTTATTCTTAATAAAAAAAGTTATCAGACATAAATGTATTAGTAAGCATGCAGGGAAGCCATACTCATC
>NW_024634213.1:0-257 GCF_008729295.1 Plectropomus leopardus
CACTCGTGATAAACCACAAGCTATGTTAAATAAATGTGACAGCAAAGGAAATAATAAGTGTGGTTTAGTCAGTATATGGAACCTGCTCGTAATTCTTCCTATTTCTCAAAAGCCAACTAATGAGATTGATAAACAATGTTTCATGTCTACTCAAAACTGCCTTTCTGACACAAAATACAAATAAAAAATTTAAAACTGGTCAAATATAAACTTAAAATGGCCTCTTTGATAACTGCACTCAGTTTGGCATCTCAAAG
>NW_024634214.1:0-401 GCF_008729295.1 Plectropomus leopardus
TGTGTGTGTGTGTGTGTGTGTGTGTGTGTGTGTGTGTGTGTGTGTGTTTACAGTGTCTTGACACTGACAGATGAATCAGGTCCAGACAAACTTTACAAGTTGGTAAAAATGAAAAAAGCCTGACATGTTATCTGTCAATCTGTCTGTCTCCAGGATGCATCTGCCTGTTACTGTCCCCCCTCTGGTCCTCTGTCCACTTGCTGTGTCCAGCTGTCACCAGTAGGGGGCTGTGGGGGGACATACATTCCTGTCCTCAGCAGATTGATGAGTGCCGGTAAACAATGTTCTTTCTGTCTTTCCATCTGGTCCCAGATGAGGCATCATTTAGTCTTTCGGTCTCCTATACAGACTTCCTATTAGCCCTCTGTGATGGGCTATTACACACACACACACACACACAC
>NW_024634216.1:0-813 GCF_008729295.1 Plectropomus leopardus
ACAGACCACTGTTACATACACACACACACACACACACACACACACACACACACACACTGATTATCTATAACTTTCTATGGCATTCAGTGATAATTACTGCTCAGGGTGCAGAGGGAGACAGTATTATCAGAGCCCAGGAAGAGAGATAGGAGTAGTCCCTAAAGACAGTAGTGTGTGTGTTTTGCATTTATGTATTTCATTGCATGTGGGTGTTAGCTTGCTCTTGTCTACATGAACAAACTCCAGGCTCAAGTGAGATACGCCCACATAACCTGCAGATATCTCTGGATAAACCATCCAGCACTGCTGATAGCCAGGGACCTGTTGACTGCCCCATATGTAGGAAAACCTCTGCCCTCCTGGGCAAAGACATTACGCACACCCCCTCCTCCCCCTGGCTGCTTCCCCTCCAGCCTACAATCTCCCTCCAGGTCCCACAGGGGAGCGCCAGCCCCCACCAGGCCCAGCATGGAGGCTCCTCCTGGGCTACCCCGCTGATACTCCCCTTCTCTAGGAGTGGGCCTGATGTACAGGGAGGGAACTTGTACAAACATTTAACTTACAGTCTCTTACACACACCCTCACACACTGTACACCCACAGAAAGCCATAGAATATACAACAACAAATCTCCTACACTCATAAAATGTAAACATGAAAAGCCATCTGTTGTATTTATGACAGAAAAGTGAGACTGCAGAGAAACTAGAGATTTATTTTGCAATACTTGTAAAAAGGCAATAATGCATTCAGGCACCATTAAAGTGAGATAAAACTATGGTTTTTGTAATTGGTAATTCTTAATTAATAAAGT
>NW_024634217.1:0-5823 GCF_008729295.1 Plectropomus leopardus
TCGAATGTTTGTTAAAAATATGATTTTTGTTTCACCTGCAGGTTCGCCTACTTAGAGTCATTAAAACAGTACAGTAACAATCTGCGTCTGACCTCCTTTATTCTCCAGTTTGTTCCATTTATTCATTTATTTATTTATTTATTTCGTTTATTTATTTTTGTCCCCTGTCCTTCAGGCGCGATCGTTTAGCGGAGATGTCCCGGCAGCTGCCAGCCTGGCTTTCCTCCAGACGGTGAGTTTTTACACATTGCACACTTGAATTTGACGTTTGAAAAGCGTCAGATAAAACTTGTTTTGTTTGTTTTTATTTGGAAAACGCAGCGATCTGACAGCCATTAATAAACGTCTGAAAAACAAAGATGATCTCAAAAACGCGTCTCATGATGACTCTTTAGTGACGTATATTCATGGAAACCTGAGCCGCAGAGACAGCAGGTCTCTGTCAGACAGAGACAGCTCGATGTGATCGTGCTCTCAAACCTCCACGTGAACATTTTCCTGATGCTCAGATAAACCTGAAGTCCGTCGGTGTGGACGTCTCTTTGCTTTCCTCTCTGTAGACGTCAGAATGTGGGTGAAGTCACATCCAGCTGTTTGCAGTCTTTGCATGGAAACTGAACATTAATGCTGTTTTCTGTTTGTTGACGGGAAAAATCCACAGAAACGTTTTTGTTCTGCAGAAATGATGAGGCGTCATTAAAACCAGAAACAGGAGGGAACATTCAGGATCACTTCACCCATCTGCACACCAAACATCTCAGAGATCAGTTCAGTAAAAAAACAAGAATAAATCGGGGAGCGATCTGAGCCTAACTGACTCGTAACTGAACACATTTACAAAAACCCTCTCTCACATCTATAGTGTTCATAGAAAGGACAGCAGCAGCTGAGATGTCAGCGGGCGTGCAACCTGCAGGCAGCGGGCGGAGCGGCTGTCGTTTCACCTTTTTAAAACTGCATGCTGTCTGTGTGACATTACAGTAAAATAATCCCATTAATCATATGAGGCTCACACTGGAGACACCAGACACACGCTTGTGGTAAAATATGAAGCCTGATGTTGCTTTAAATGCTGGTGAAAGTTGATTCAGGTGTCAAAGGGTTAAACCCCGATTGATTTTTTTAGGCAGCTTCAAACTAATTAAAGTTTGCTCAACGCTGTTTGATTATAAGTATGAGACTCTGACCGCAGTTTATAAAAAACAAAGAGTCATGTTTCAGTGTCATAGAATTACAACAAACAGAAAAGAAAAGAATTAAAAACAATTTAAAAAGGAGACAAAAGCAGCAACTAACAAAAGCACTTAACAAGTATTCAGCAGCCTGTCCGACAGTTGCTGCACAGCAGTAAACAACAGCGTCATCAGCATAAAAAAGGACAGCAGCGTTTGACACTTTCTGAGCCAGATTGTTCACATCAGTAGTAAATAAAAGTGGCCCAAACACAGAGCCTTGTGGCACACCCCTGTGGACCGACATCAGACTGTTGTGAATCCACTGAGAGAAATTCTCATTCTTCAACTTTTTAATAATTTTCTTCAGTTGTTTGGAGAAACTGTGACGATGTCAACTTAAAACAAAACTTAAAATAAATGACTCCTTCTTCTTCTGTGGTGTTGTGTGCTGCAGGTGGTGTTGGAGGATTACCTGCAGAGAGTGAGGAGGGCAGATTTTGATGTTTTTCACTCCAGTCTGAGGAACAGAAACCCTCTAATCCCCATCCAGCTGTACATCCGCTCCTGGAAGAAGACCTACTGATAAGTCCTTCACCTCCTCCTGCTGCTCCTCCTGCTGCTCCTCCTGCAGATGTCCCAGCTGATCTGCAGGACTGAAGCAGAAACGTTGCCTCAGTGGAGGATTCACGCTGCATCGGGTCCACAGAGAACTTTAGACTCGTTTTAAACCACTTCCGTTTGTTTCCTGAATAAAAAACACAAACTGCATCACAGACACGATAATTTCCTTCCCTCTGATCTAACACACACACACACACACACACACACACACACACACACACACACACACACACACACACACACACACACACACACACACCACACACACACACACACACACACACACACACACACACACACACACACACCAGCTCCTGCAGTATTTCAGGCTCAGTGTTTGAGCCCGGAGAATTCCCCGGATTTTACCACCTGAATTCAAAATAATTTCATATTTTATTCCTGAATGAACACGTGTTACATGATTTATGCTTCGGGCATCGTTCAGCGTGTTTCAACACGTGGAACTGACCGACATGATGTCAGAAAGACGGCGGACTGCTAACGTTGTTCAGACGTTAAATTTTGTAATGAAAATTAATTCATTTTTATTTTATTTTTGGCCCTTTCCAAAGCTAAAAACATATTATCCTTAAGCCCCCCAGAGTGACTCTCAACATCCCAGACGATGTGTCCAAGGTACGTCAAAAATTTAAAACATACAACAATAATTCTACTAAATGGTGTTATTTTGGCATTTTTTATTTAGGTGGGCTTGGAGGTTTGGGTTGCATGTTTTTCTGTAAAATTCACACTCAAAAAAAACAACAAAGCAGCAAAAACTTTCAGAGGAAAAAAAACAAGCCAAAAAATACCCAAAAGATTAAAGAAAAAGAAAATCACCATAAAAAAAAATCACCAAAAAAATTAAAGAAAGAACATCATAAAAAAAATCAAAAGTGAAAGTTTTTTTTAAAGAAAAACAAGGTCCAGGCTGAGCCCCCAATGTCCTTAAATTCTAGAAACACCCCTGCGCCCCCTTTTAAGGAAATTCACAAAAAATTATAAAAGAATCACAATTTAAAAAATGATAAACTATTATCAAAAAAATTGATAAAGAAGAATCACCCCCCAAAAAATTAAGTAGCCACCTTTTTTTTTCAATGAAAAAAAATGGAAAGTTTTTTAAAAATCACCCAAAACTTTAAAAGGAAAAAATGGCAAAAGGTTTTTTTCCCCAAAAAATTAAGTAGCCACCTTTTTTTTTCAATGAAAAAAAATCGAAAGTTTTTTAAAAATCACCCAAAACTTTAAAAGGAAAAAATGGCAAAAGGTTTTTTTGGGCCCCTGAAAAATTAAGAAAAACAAAATCTCCCAAACTTTTTAATGATGATTTAATGACCAAAAATTTTACAGGAAAAACAACAGGTGCAGGCTAAACTGTGTCGGTGAATCCAGATGACTCTGTGGAGGACAAAGACGAGGACAAAGACGAGGACAAAGAAGACAGAAGGACGGAGAGAGACGGAGGCTCAGTCTCACACCAGCACGGTGGATGCTGGTGGCGATGCAGACTGTTGTCTCTGTCCTCCTGGGACCAGAGGACGTGAGTCTGTGTCCTCCCTCAGTCCTCGTGAGCAGGTTCGGGTTTTAATCTGCGTCTCAGCAGCTCAGACGATGCGACGCTTCTCATCTGTCAGTGTTTTCATGTTTTATTCGTCTTCGTTCATCTGACAGCTGGAGGTCCTTTCAGATTAAACTATATTAACACGTAGCTTGTTTTTTTTTTTGCACTTTCATATTTTTATGTGCTGCTTTATATGATATGATATATGATATTTTTAAAAACCTCAAACATCACGTTATAGTAATTATGAATTTCCTTCTCTCTGATGGTCTCGCTCCTCCAGATGGTGTCTCAGATTATCTTGATTAAAGTGTGAAAATCAGCTGATTGGCCCTGATTGGACAGACTCACACCTGGTCTCCATAAAAGGCGTCACAGTTTACGATGCTTCTCAGAGCAAAACCTTCAGTCGCCTTTGACTGACATTTAAACTTTTAACAGTGTGGGAAAAAGCGACTTGGCAAGAAATGTTCCTTCAGCAAAATGCAAGAAGTTAGTAGATCTGAAAATTTATTTGGAGAGAAAAAAAAGTGAAGGAAATATGTACAATTCTTTTTTTAAAATTCTGCTTCTCCTTTATTTTAAAATATTTCACAGAGTTATCATCATTTTTAAAGTACTTTTTCCAGGTCGTGGTTTTGTTTTAAATTTTTAGGTAATTTTCTGGTATTTTTTGTCACTTTTTGGGTCTTTTTAATTGCTTTATCTTATCCAAGGGTCGAAGGGTTAAAATAACACAAAGGGAAAAGTCATTCAAGAGGATTATCTGTTTGGAAATCTTGTGGTTAAGAAAAAAAATGCTGCGATAAAATCTGTCTTTTTTGTCTTTTTGTCTCCCAGAGATAAGAGACGAATCATCAGCTGCAGGAAGACGTCTGTTAATTAAAGTCGTTCAGTCACTGGAAGAAAACATTATCTGTCCGTGAGGGGACACACCTGAGGCAGACGCAGAGAGGGACACATGAGGACGGAACAGGACAGACGGGGACGGAGACAAAGCAGAGTCAGATGGTCAAACGTCCAACAGTGAGAGTAAATGAGGAGAAATCGCTTCAGTTCTTGTTCTGCTGCATCGGTGTTTCTGCTGCACGCTGAAGTCATTTTGGCGTCCTCTTTATCTGTCGCTTCGGTGGTTTTTGGAAATAAAACTGAGACATTAACGTGTTTCCTCACAAATAAAAACCACAAAGAAGACTGAAATCAGTTTATTAAAGCTAAAGTTACAAAGTCTGTTCATGTCTGATAAAGTTTCACCTGAATGTCTGTTAAAGTCACTCGCATCGCAAAACTCAAAGTCAATCCTGCAGCGCTCTCAAAACCGTCTCTGGTCCAAACCGCCTCAGGTCCAAACCGTCTCTGGTCCAAACCACCTCAGGTCCAAACCGTCTCAGGTCCAAACCGTCTCAGGTCCAAACCGTCTCAGGTCCAAACTGTCTCTGGTCCAAACGTCTCAGGTATATACCATCTCAGGTCCAAACCGTCTCAGGTCTAAACTGTCTCAGGTCTAAACCATCTCCGGTCCAAACCGTCTCAGGTCCAAACCGTCTCAGGTCCAAACCGTCTATGGTCCAAACGTCTCAGGTATATACCGTCTCAGGTCCAAACCGTCTCAGGTATATACCGTCTCAGGTCCAAACCGTCTCAGGTCTAAACCGTCTCAGGTCTAAACCATCTCCGGTCCAAACCGTCTCGGGTCCAAACCGTCTCAGGTCCAAACCGTCTCTGGTCCAAACCGTCTCAGGTATAAACCGTCTCAGGTCCAAACCATCTCAGGTCCAAACCGTCTCAGGTATAAACTGTCTCAGGTCTAAACCGTCTCAGGTCTGAGGCTTCAGGGTCGTTCACTGTGACATCACAGGGGGCAGAGGGCAGAAAAAGTCCAAATCCAGCCGGCTGTCAGACCGCGCGTCCGTTTATTATTACAGATGGCGTAAACATAGAGACACAGTCACTGAGGGACGCACGGCCGCACAAACAGGCCTCTAACGGAGGAGGACCGCCGCTCTGATGGAGGTGGTGGTTTGTTTGGAGGAAGAATGTGATGGTCGTGTTGGTTTGTAAAGCGGCGCTCTCTGTGGATCCATCAGTGAAGAGCTGGTGACCGCCGTACGGCGTCTCTGTAGGTGACATCACAAACTGTTTTCAGGGGACGCTGAGGGTCCGTTTACACGCCAACGGTTCTCATGTGAGACGTTTAACTTTGTTGCGGTTTGGTCTTTCGATCACGTGACGACGGCGTTTTGGGGCCTGAAAACACAAACTTTTGAAAACGGGTTCCAGAGTGTAATCTTTAGAAAACGCCACCCCTTCTGTCGCCGTGGAAACTGGCGATGATCCTGTGAGAACGGTGACGTCACATCCCGTCTCGGACAAACAGTCATGGCGAGCAGGAGGACAACAATAACGGCGATGGCGTCCTGCCGAGCTGTTTGTGCCGCTGACTCTGCTGAGGTTATTATCGTG
>NW_024634218.1:0-813 GCF_008729295.1 Plectropomus leopardus
ACTTTATTAATTAAGAATTACCAATTACAAAAACCATAGTTTTATCTCACTTTAATGGTGCCTGAATGCATTATTGCCTTTTTACAAGTATTGCAAAATAAATCTCTAGTTTCTCTGCAGTCTCACTTTTCTGTCATAAATACAACAGATGGCTTTTCATGTTTACATTTTATGAGTGTAGGAGATTTGTTGTTGTATATTCTATGGCTTTCTGTGGGTGTACAGTGTGTGAGGGTGTGTGTAAGAGACTGTAAGTTAAATGTTTGTACAAGTTCCCTCCCTGTACATCAGGCCCACTCCTAGAGAAGGGGAGTATCAGCGGGGTAGCCCAGGAGGAGCCTCCATGCTGGGCCTGGTGGGGGCTGGCGCTCCCCTGTGGGACCTGGAGGGAGATTGTAGGCTGGAGGGGAAGCAGCCAGGGGGAGGAGGGGGTGTGCGTAATGTCTTTGCCCAGGAGGGCAGAGGTTTTCCTACATATGGGGCAGTCAACAGGTCCCTGGCTATCAGCAGTGCTGGATGGTTTATCCAGAGATATCTGCAGGTTATGTGGGCGTATCTCACTTGAGCCTGGAGTTTGTTCATGTAGACAAGAGCAAGCTAACACCCACATGCAATGAAATACATAAATGCAAAACACACACACTACTGTCTTTAGGGACTACTCCTATCTCTCTTCCTGGGCTCTGATAATACTGTCTCCCTCTGCACCCTGAGCAGTAATTATCACTGAATGCCATAGAAAGTTATAGATAATCAGTGTGTGTGTGTGTGTGTGTGTGTGTGTGTGTGTGTGTGTATGTAACAGTGGTCTGT
>NW_024634219.1:0-784 GCF_008729295.1 Plectropomus leopardus
ACTTTATTAATTAAGAATTACCAATTACAAAAACCATAGTTTTATCTTACTTTAATGGTGCCTGAATGCATCATTGTCTTTTTACAAGTATTGCAAAATAAATCTCTAGTTTCTCTGCAGTCTCACTTTTCTGTCATAAATACAACAGATGGCTTTTCATGTTTACATTTTATGAGTGTAGGAGATTTGTTGTTGTATATTCTATGACTTTCTGTGGGTGTACAGCGTGTGAGGGTGTGTGTAAGAGACTGTAAGTTAAATGTTTGTACAAGTTCCCTCCCTGTACATCAGGCCCACTCCTAGAGCAGGGGAGTATCAGCGGGGTAGCCCAGGAGGAGCCTCCATGCTGGGCCTGGTGGGGGCTGGCGCTCCCCTGTGGGACCTGGAGGGAGATTGTAGGCTGGAGGGGAATCAGCCAGGGGGAGGAGGGGGTGTGCGTAATGTCTTTGCCCAGGAGGGCAGAGGTTTTCCTACATATGGGGCAGTCAACACGTCCCTGGGTATCAGCAGTGCTGGATGGTTTATCCGGAGATATCTGCAGGTTATGTGGGCGTATCTCACTTGAGCCTGGAGTTTGTTCATGTAGACATGAGCAAGCTAACACCCACATGCAATGAAATACATAAATGCAAAACACACACACTACTGTCTTTAGGGACTACTCCTATCTCTCTTCCTGGGCTCTGATAATACTGTCTCCCTCTGCACCCTGAGCAGTAATTATCACTAAATGCCATAGAAAGTTATAGATAATCAGTGTGTGTGTGTGTGTGTGTGTGTGTGT
>NW_024634220.1:0-784 GCF_008729295.1 Plectropomus leopardus
ACACACACACACACACACACACACACACTGATTATCTATAACTTTCTATGGCATTTAGTGATAATTACTGCTCAGGGTGCAGAGGGAGACAGTATTATCAGAGCCCAGGAAGAGAGATAGGAGTAGTCCCTAAAGACAGTAGTGTGTGTGTTTTGCATTTATGTATTTCATTGCATGTGGGTGTTAGCTTGCTCATGTCTACATGAACAAACTCCAGGCTCAAGTGAGATACGCCCACATAACCTGCAGATATCTCCGGATAAACCATCCAGCACTGCTGATACCCAGGGACGTGTTGACTGCCCCATATGTAGGAAAACCTCTGCCCTCCTGGGCAAAGACATTACGCACACCCCCTCCTCCCCCTGGCTGATTCCCCTCCAGCCTACAATCTCCCTCCAGGTCCCACAGGGGAGCGCCAGCCCCCACCAGGCCCAGCATGGAGGCTCCTCCTGGGCTACCCCGCTGATACTCCCCTGCTCTAGGAGTGGGCCTGATGTACAGGGAGGGAACTTGTACAAACATTTAACTTACAGTCTCTTACACACACCCTCACACGCTGTACACCCACAGAAAGTCATAGAATATACAACAACAAATCTCCTACACTCATAAAATGTAAACATGAAAAGCCATCTGTTGTATTTATGACAGAAAAGTGAGACTGCAGAGAAACTAGAGATTTATTTTGCAATACTTGTAAAAAGACAATGATGCATTCAGGCACCATTAAAGTAAGATAAAACTATGGTTTTTGTAATTGGTAATTCTTAATTAATAAAGT
>NW_024634221.1:0-266 GCF_008729295.1 Plectropomus leopardus
CAAACGTTCACAGGAACGTTTATTTCTCCATAACTGACCTTTACTGGTAAAATACCATAAGTTATTGTACAGTCATTTCCTCTAGAATACCACCAGTCTATGACTACAAAATGCAGGGCAGCAATTTGACTGATGAACAATTGAAATGGCTCCTTGGTGTTGTGCAAGTTGTTAACCTCTTCAGGCCTCTTCAGGGCATTTACTTTCAGCCTGGTCTAACTTTCAGGTCATCAAATACTGATGCTTTTTCATGCTCCACGGCGTCT
>NW_024634222.1:0-347 GCF_008729295.1 Plectropomus leopardus
TGAATAGTATGGTTTTAGTGGAAATGCTGTCGTCTCCAGAAACTGATGCAAACGTTCACAGGAACGTTTATTTCTCCATAATGGACCTTTACTGGTAAAATACCATAAGTTATTGTACAGTCATTTCCTCTAGAATACCATCAGTCTATGACTACAAAATGCAGGGCAGCAATTTGACTGATGAACAATTGAAACGGCTCCTTGGTGTTGTGCAAGTTGTTAACCTCTTCAGGCCTCTTCAGGGCATTTACTTTCAGCCTGGTCTAACTTTCAGGTCATCAAATACTGATGCTTTTTCAGGCTCCACGGCGTCTGATACTAACGAGCAAAGCTCTCTTTAGTGTTTG
>NW_024634223.1:0-229 GCF_008729295.1 Plectropomus leopardus
CAAGTCCAATATCATTGCTCTTTTAGCTCAGTTTTTGGTCTTTAGCCGCTATATTTTCACTTTATGTTCCCGAGCTGTGTCTTTCTGCTATTTGGTGCTGAGCAGAGTGTACTGTTGGCTTTTAAAAGCTTATTCCTTAAAAAGAGCAGCATACTGTGGTTGAAAATGCCACCATGAGAGCTTGAATAGTATGGTTTTAGTGGAAATGCTGTCGTCTCCAGAAACTGAT
>NW_024634224.1:0-431 GCF_008729295.1 Plectropomus leopardus
ATACTAACGAGCAAAGCTCTCTTTAGTGTTTGTATGTGATGGATTGAGCTTTCGACTACCTCCTATGTAAATCTGTCCATGGCAATACACGATTTGCCCGAAACACTGTCTGCCACTCTGATTTTATTCTGATGGTTTTCTATGTATTGTGTTGTTCTTTGTGATGTAATGTTTAGATCAATGGTCTTTTATTTATTGTGTTGTTTTATCTGATGAAATGTTTATATTTATGGACATTTATGTATTTTCCTGTTTTAGGTAGTGTAGGTTACTTGCAGTTTTTCTTTTTTTTTTTTTACCTGCCCAGGAACAACTGATGTAAATTAATTGCAAGCTTACTCTGGTGCAATTACTTGTAATTGTGTACTGCCCCTGTAAAATAGATAAATTAAACTGAATTAAAATATCTCTAATGTAAACCTGTCAAACCT
>NW_024634225.1:0-209 GCF_008729295.1 Plectropomus leopardus
CCGGCCTTTGAGGTGGAGACTAAGAACATGAACGAGGGCAACGTGCAGGTCCCGACGGTGGAGACGGTCACTGTCAATGTTCACGGGATCAACATCCAAATAGTTCGTTCTGAGTTTGGCATCGTCCGGGTGAGTCAGTCAGTCGTAACTAAGGGTTAAGGAAGCTTTAAACTGACCACTTTAGAGCATTTTGAAACAAAAATCTTAGA
>NW_024634226.1:0-262 GCF_008729295.1 Plectropomus leopardus
CCATGTTGATGAGAACCTGCCGGCCTTTGAGGTGGAGACTAAGAACAAGAACAAGGGCAACGTGCAGGTCCCGACGGTGGAGACGGTCACTGTCAATGTTCACGGGATCAACATCGCAATAGTTCGTTCTGAGTTTGGCATCGTCCGGGTGAGTCAGTCAGTCGTAACTAAGGGTTAAGGAAGCTTTAAACTGACCACTTTAGAGCATTTTGAAGCAAAAATCTTAGATCAGGGGTTCTCAAAGTTTTGACGTCTCGTAGCC
>NW_024634228.1:0-3983 GCF_008729295.1 Plectropomus leopardus
AACCACATTAAATCAAAGAAAATAGCGTTTCAAAACACAACATAGCATAGAAATTTGCAAAAAGGGACAAAAACACCATAATTTTGCATCTCGAAAAAATGACCGAAAAAGCAAGGCTATAGTATGGCAAAAATGTCAAAATATGGCATATCCCAAAAAGTGCTAAAAACCACATTAAATCACATTAAATAGTGTTTCAAAACACGCCATAGCATAGAAAGTTCCAAAAAGGGACAAAAACAAAATAATTTGGTAATGTGGAAAAATTACCAAAAAAGCAAGGCTATAGTATGGCAAAAATGTCAAAATATGGCATATCCCAAAAAGTGCTGAAAATCACATTAAATCACATAAAATAGCGTTTCAAAACATGCCATAGCATAGAAAGTTGCAAAAAGGGACAAAAACTAAATAATTTGGCAATGTGGAAAAAATGACCGAAAAAGCAAGGCTATAGTATGGCAAAAATGTCAAAATATGACATGTCCTAAGAAGTGCTTAAAACCACATTAAATCAAATAAAATACCATTTCAAAACACAACATAGCATAGAAAGTTGCAAAAAGGGACAAAAAAATAATAATTTGGCAATGTGGAAAAATTATAAAAAAAGCAAGGCTATAGTATGGCAAAAATGTCAAAATATGGCATGTTCCAAAAAGTGCTGAAAACCACATTAAATCACATAAAATAGTGTTTCAAAACACAACATAGCATAGAAATTTGCAAAAAGGGACAAAAACACCATAATTTTGCATCTCGAAAAAATGACTGAAAAAGCAAGGCTATAGTATGGCAAAAAATTCAAAATATGACATATCCCAAAAAGTGCTGAAAACCACATTAAACAACATGAAATAGCTTTTCAAAACACAACATAGCATAGAAATTTGCAAAAAGGGACGAAAACAAAATAATTTGGCAATGTGGAAAAATTACCAAAAAAGCAAGGCTATAGTATGGCAAAAATGTCAAAATATGAAATGTCCTAAAAAGTGCTTAAAACCACATTAAATCAAAGAAAATAGCGTTTCAAAACACAACATAGCACAGAAATTTGCAAAAAGGGACAAAAAGACCATAATTTTGCATGTCGTGAAAATGACCGAAAAAGCAAGGCTATAGTATGGCAAAAATGTCAAAATGTGACATGTCCTAAAAAGTGCTTAAAACTACGTTAAATCAAATAAAATAGCATTTCAAAACACAACATAGCATAGAAAGCTGCAACAGCAGCGTTGCTTATGTGTGTTTGTGTGTTTTGCTTAATTCATCAGAACTGCTTTGAGCTCTTCATCTCGGACCACAAAGATCAGGTGATCAAAGCCTGCAAAACTGAGGCAGATGGACGCGTCGTCGAGGGAAACCATACTTTTTATAGAATCTCTGCCCCGACTGCAGAGGAGAAAGATGAATGGATCAACAGCATCAAGTGAGCCACATTTTAACTCTTGACTGTCTGCCGTACGATGATCAGCATGAAGCCTTTTCTCTAACTCTCCTCCTCTTTCCCCCTGCAGAGCTGCTATCAGCAAAGACCCGTTCTACGAGATGCTGGCTGCTCGGAAGAAAAAGGTTTCGGGGCTTTAAAGCTGCTGACAAGTAAACATTGAAATGTTTCCGTGAAAGCAGTTCACTGGATGTGGACCTGATACTCCTGCGGCTGCAGTGACACTCGGACCTGACAGGAAGGATTTTAATTAAGTCACGTTTTAAACCGGCACTCCTTCAGTACCGACCACAGACTGAAAAGAAGAACTGGACGCAGCTACTGTGACATCATCTTTTGGGTTATGGACTACTGTTTTGAAACCTTGAAGTTTGGCATTTCAGCCATTGCCGTCTTTTGTTTTGGAGCTATAAATGACCATAATTGAACGATTTTGAGTATGCACATTGCTTCATCTCTAACCTGATGTAGAGGTTTCCACATCCTGAAAAATACCCCGCTTTATATTATATTCTGAATGGGACCATTATTTACAAAATCAACATCATGCTGTATTGAAGACTTGAATCAAAGATGAAGTCCATAAACTTGTTTGGAAAATGTTCACTGAGGTAATAAATCAAGTGAGAAGTAAAATAATTTTCTCACTGACTTCTTTACTATTTTATGTCTTTTTGCAATCCGTGGAGTCGCCCCCTGCTGGCCATTAGCAAGAATGTAGATTTAAGGCACTTTCACGAGTTTCACTTTTCAGACCCAGAGGCGTCATCCACCTCCTGTGTACAGTCAGTTATGTTTTTTTATCTTCCTTTTGGACGCTCTACTTCTGCAGTACTGTACTGATGCTGTGCCCTCTGGTTAGGAATCCCACTGCTCTTAAAATCTGCTGTATGGACTGTTGAAAGATTAACTTTGTTCATAGTTAAACTGGAGGTGAAAAAGAGATTAAAAGAGCTGATGAATGAACAAGATCCAGAAGTTAAAATTGTACATTTTAATGAGGTCTATTGAAACTCAAGATGTCAACTGGAAATAAATGTAGTCATCTCGTCTGGGACGCCAGAATTTGTCGTTTTGTCTGATTTGCCATGAAGTTGTTTTTTGTTTTTTTTTTAAACCTGTTTTCATACTGCTGTTGGTCTTTGTCAAGGCACTGTTTATGAAAATGAAGTTGATGCATAAATAGCTACATATTTATTTATCCAGATTTCTTGTAATTTATTGCTTTGAGTTTTGGCTCATTAAAGGTAGAAATAACAATTCAACCCTGGATTTGGTTTTCATTTGACTTTTGTCAAGAAATTCATGGTGGACCGAAATAGTATGAAAAAGTCATTCTATGGTGTTATTTCATGAAGTTTTTGGCCTTTTTTTGACAGGCTGTTCTACGATTTCCAGCTGTTTTTAGAACATGTTAAATTTTGACATTTTCGCCATACTATAGTCTTGCTTTTTTGGTCATTTTTTTCAACATTCTATTTCATGTATTTCGGGACAGTTTTTGGATGCTTTTTCAACACTGTGTCAGTCAAGATATGACATGTCCCAAAAAGTGCTTAAAACCACATTAAATCACATTAAATAGCGTTTCAAAACACAACATAGCACATAAATTTGCAAAAAGGGACAAAAACAAAATAATTTTGCACGTCGAAAAAATGACCGAAAAAGCAAGGCTATAGTATGGCAAAAATTTCAAAATATGACATGTCCTAAAAAGTGTTTAAAACCACATTAAATCACATTAAATAGCGTTTCAAAAAACAACATAGCATAGAAATTTGCAAAAAGGGACAAAAACTAAATAATTTGGCAATGTAGAAAAAAATGACCGAAAAAGCAAGGCTATAGTATGGCAAAAATGTCAAAATATGGCATATCGCAAAAAATGCTGAAAACCACATTAAACAACATAAAATAGCCTTCAAAAACATGACAAAGCATAGAAAGTTGAAAAAAGGGACAAAAACTAAATAATTTTGCACGTCGAAAAAATGACCAAAAAAGCAAGGCTATAGTATGGCAAAAATGTCAAAATATGACATGTCCTAAAAAGTGCTGAAAACCACATTAAATTACATAAAATAGTGTTTAAAAATACAACATAGCATAGAAAGCTGCATAAAGGAACAAAAACACCATAATTTTGCATCTCGAAAAAATGACCGAAAAAGCAAGGCTATAGTATGGCAAAAATGTCAAAATATGACATATCCCAAAAAGTTCTGGAAACCTCATTAAATCACATAAAAGGGCCTTTTTAGATACCCTATGGCACAGAAAGCTGCAAAAAAGGGACAAAAACAACATAATTTTGCATCTCGAAAAAATGACCAAAAAAGCAAGGCTATAGTATGGCAAAAATGTCAAAATGTTGCATATCCCAAAAAGTGCTGAAAACCACATTAAATCACATTAAATAGCGTTTCAAAACACAACATAGCAACATGAGGATTAAAAGAGCTGATGAATGAACAAGATCCAGCAGTTAAAATTGTACATTTTAATGAGGTCTATTGAAACTCAAGATGTC
>NW_024634229.1:0-584 GCF_008729295.1 Plectropomus leopardus
GGACACACGCTATTTATACTTGCTCAAACACCACTGACAGCTCTCAGACATGTTGATATAGCTATAACTTTCATACAAATCCCATCAAAAGACCACAACCAACAATGAAGTTTACTAAAAGATACAGTGCCCTATAAAAACACCATAAAAGAAAGGCATAAGATCTACAGAATGTCATTAAAATATCAACAACAAAAACTCATATGTAATATGCTGGAAACAAATAACACAGTATAGCATTAAATAAAAACTCATAGTTTAGTATTTAGTGTTTCATAAAAAAATATAAAGAGCCAAAAAAATGTCATCATGTAGCTTACTGTTGCAATTTTAAAAAAAAAATCATTTAAAAAATCCTGGTGTGGTGTCCCACAAAAAAATCAATTATATAGTTTGTCATAGCAAAAAAATGTTATTGTATAAGCTATTTCTGTGGACTGACTAGCAAGTGAAAAACCGAGCTGTACAGCTGCTGATCACAAGATTTGTATTTTTTGCCACTGCTGTTTTTCAGAGTCCTGTCTCCACTGAGGAAGCAGCAGCACCCTCTGCTGATGAAGGATGAGGGAAAAAGCTTACAGCAC
>NW_024634230.1:0-723 GCF_008729295.1 Plectropomus leopardus
CCACAGCATGGCTCCTGGAGCAGATTGATCACTGGTTTGATCTGATGTCATCTCGCCATCCCATTACAGCCTTGAGCAGGACAACAATGGAGTAGTACCAGAAGGCTGTCACCCTCCTCCAGGACATAGTTTATCTCTTCTGTGGGATGAAGATTGGGAAAAAGGGAGGTTGGAAGCCTATACAAACAGGGGTGACAATGGCGACATCAATATTAGCCATACAGGAGGAGATGCTGTCACAAGGACGCAGGTTTGTGTTGACAGCTAGGTTCACACAAGACTGCCTTGAAAACACATTCAGCCATGTGCGGTCAAAAAATCCTGTCCCAACTCCAGTGAAATTTAATCATGCGCTAAGGATCATATCGATGGGGCAGTTCCTCACAACCATCAGGTCAGGGAGCTACCAGGAAGGTGATGGTACCTTTTTGGCAGACTTCCTTTACACAGTGGAGCCAAATGTCCCTCCATCAGTCAGAGTGGAACAGCTGATGGCGGTGAAGAGAGAAACACCTGACCTCTCTAAAGCTGAGAAATGCATTCTCTTTCACCTTGCGGGCTACATCATCCACAAACTCATCAGGTTTGCCAGCATCTGTGAGAACTGCAAAACTGCAACTGAGCACAATGACGACAGTCCATCCATCCATCAATCCATTTTCTCCACTTATCCGGAGTCGGGTCGCGGGGGCAGCAGCCCAAGCAGGGAAGCCCAGACTTCCC
>NW_024634231.1:0-216 GCF_008729295.1 Plectropomus leopardus
CCACAGCATGGCTCCTGGAGCAGATTGATCACTGGTTTGATCTGATGCCATCTCGCCATCCCATTACAGCCTTATCCGGAGTCGGGTCGCGGGGGCAGCAGCCCAAGCAGGGAAGCCCAGACTTCCCTCTCCCCGGCCACTTTGTCCAGCTCTTCCTGGGGGATCCCGGGATGTTCCCAGGCCAGCTGAGAGACATAGTCTCTCCAGCGTGTCCTG
>NW_024634232.1:0-838 GCF_008729295.1 Plectropomus leopardus
GTGTCCTGGGTCTTCCCCGGGGTCTTCTACCGGTGGGACGTGCCCTGAACAACTCACCAGGGAGGCTCTTCTCAACGCGGAGGAGCAGCGGCTCTACTCCGAGCTCCTCCCGGATGACCGAGCTTCTCACCCTATCTCTTGTCACCCTAATGACGACAGTCCTGCTGGAGAAAACAGAATCCTGGTAAACCTGGAAGAGTTTAAGGCAGGTGCTCTTTGTCATCCCTCCCGGGAAGCCTTTGATTTCATCCACAACATTGAGAAACTATTTAGGACCAGGACTGCTTCCTCCCTCATGAAGCTTCCCAACACAGTGGATTTCTTGGAGAAGGAGGCTCAGGGACTCTCCAGCAATCTTCCATTATGCTGTGGAGTAAAAGAAAAAAATATTAGAAGATTCATTCGGCTGCAGTTAAGAATTGAAGCAAAACAAATAAGAAATGACAGAAAAAAACAACACTTGTAAGATGGACATCTTGGAAGCAAGAGCCAATCCAAAAAGGTAAAGAGGGACAACAGTAGCCAATCACCCAGCAACCCCCACACAGCTCCAAAGGTGCTACTCAACCCATTCATATTTGCAATGGAAACATTTGGAATAACCATTTCCCCTACAAGTGCTCCAGCACCCAGCCAGCATCACCTCTCCTCCACCGTCCAGCACCAAACTAACCTCACTGTTGCTCCTCCCGTTAGCAGCTAGCCAACATCGCTGCTCCTCCATCTACAAGCACCTAGCAAACATCACTTCTTCTACACGTACCAGCAACCAGCCAACGTACTGCACCCAGCCAAAATCACTGCTCCCCCACCTACCAGCACCCTGCCAACAACAGTG
>NW_024634233.1:0-318 GCF_008729295.1 Plectropomus leopardus
CGATTTTACAATTCATCATCTGTGGATTCAGCACAGAGTCTGACCAAGAATGTTGGTGTTAATCAATGCAACCTTGAACCCGCAAATAACAAGTTCCCTGTTTTTTTTTACAATCGAAAAATAAAGTACTTGAATGGTTCTTGGTCTGAGGTTTGATATTAATGACAGATTATTAATAATAAGAATAACATTTTTTAAAAAATGATTATCCATACTATGTAAGCCTTTAAACCTTCAAAGCCCGATCAAATTGATTTGATGTATTCCGAAAACATGGGGGAAAAAGTACTTAACCAAAAAATTAGTACAAGATGATGA
>NW_024634234.1:0-325 GCF_008729295.1 Plectropomus leopardus
TTAGTACAAGATGATGAGAAAACTACCTCAAATATTGTTTGTTTTTTGTTTGTTTGTTTGTTTTTTGCTTTTTAAATATGAGTGGATTATTTAAAAAAATATGTTTTTCAGCCACCAAAGTGAAGCCTAATTTAAGAGTGTTATTCAACCCCCTCTCGAAAAAGCTAGCAAAACATAGTTGGTTCACACTTCTCTTTTAATAAAACAAATTACTACTATGATTTTTCCCCTCTGTATTTATCATTATTTTATATATTACATCTTACTAATGGACTTTTATGTACTATGCTGTCTTATGTGTCGTATTTGTGGATCTTTCATTTTC
>NW_024634235.1:0-267 GCF_008729295.1 Plectropomus leopardus
AAAACTACCTCAAATATTGTTTGTTTTTTTTTGTTTGTTTGTTTTTTGCTTTTTAAATATGAGTGGATTATTAAAAAAAATATGTTTTTCAGCCACCAAAGTGAAGCCTAATTTAAGAGTGTTATGTAATTCTGAATCCTGTACTGCCAGTATTAAAATAGACTGCGCATTTTAAGAAAATGGTACCTACCCTTCTTGTAAGGCTGGTAATCTTCACAAGACAAAAGGCTCTCACTCCTCCGTCCGTGGTCCTTCACGATGGTTGAA
>NW_024634236.1:0-876 GCF_008729295.1 Plectropomus leopardus
CAGTGGTAGAGAGTTATTCTATGTTCACTGAGGTCAAATGACTGTTTTTTTTGTCACTGGAGTCTGGCTTTGACGAGGGTGCGGATGAAGTTTCACTATCTGTTTCTTCAGTTTACCATCTAAAAGGGCTGTGGGTTCGGGAAGTACCAAGCACATGCCTGGATAAATGAGACTTGGATAAAGAAGATTTGGATTATACTGCACGACTTGTGCGAGCGTTTGTTAACTGATGTTGAGATCTAGTTTTGTTGTTACTGCAATACCTCAAGATTTTCTCCAATTTTTGGATTCTTCATTCACAGAGCAGGCACGCAAGGCGTTTATTTTTCAAAATTTGATGAAACATGGGATAAGTAATTTGTACAAAAATGATAGTTTGGAGGGGGGTTGGGTATTACTTGAGTAAAAGATGGCAGTGGACAATGAAAAAGAGCTGACACATATATAGGAGTGAATGATTTGCATCTCTGTACACCATAAAGATGAGAAAATTTTAAGTTTTCAGTGCATATTATTAAAAAAAAAACTGTCAGAAATCCAGATCTCAACACACATTAAATGGATTTGGAAATGGATTAAATCCAACTATCATCACAGCAGCGCAGCTCTGAGAAAAATCACAACAAAAACAACATTAGTATTTTTTGCTCAATTTTTAAAGTAGATTAAAAAAGCGAGTCAAAGCTTCGGCCACGGTTGTTAAAATATCCTCACATAGTTGCAGTGCAGCTTGGTGCAAGCAGATTCAATTAAACCTGTCAACGCCGGTGAAAAACAAAAGAAAGAAACCAGCATATGATAAAAAAAACACTTAAAGTTCACCTTAAAGTCTTCCCTCTGGCAGATTCTTTCAATGTTTAGTTTGATGTTTTATGA
>NW_024634237.1:0-539 GCF_008729295.1 Plectropomus leopardus
CCATCTGAATGAAAACTAACCTTTTAAAGACCAAAGTCACACAAATAAACTAACTGATGGAGGCAGTGGTAGAAAGTTGTTCTATGTTCACTGAGGTCAAATGACTGTTTTTTTTTTGTCACTGGAGTCTGGCTTTGACGAGGGTGCGGATGAAGTTTCACTATCTGTTTCTTCAGTTTTCCATCTAAAAGGGCTGAGGGTTCGGGAAGTACTGAGCACATGCCTGGGTAAATGAGACTTGGATAAAGAAGATTTGGATTATACTGCACGAGTTGTGTGAGCGTTTGTTAACTGATGTTGAGATCTAGTTTTGTTGTTACTGCAATACCTCAAGATTTTCTCCAATTTTTGGATTCTTCGTTCACAGAGCAGGCACGCAAGGTGTTTTTTTTTTTTAAATTTGATGAAACATGGGATAAGTAATTTGTACAAAAATAATAGTTTGGAGGGGTTGGATATTACTTGAGTAAAAGATGGCAGTGGACAATGAAAAAGAGCTGACACATATAGGAGTGAATGATTTGCATCTCTGTACACCA
>NW_024634238.1:0-294 GCF_008729295.1 Plectropomus leopardus
TATCATCACAGCAGCGCAGCTCTGAGAAAAATCACAACAAAAACAACATTAGTATTTTTTGCTCAATTTTCAAAGTAGATTAAAAAAGCGAGTCAAAGCTTCGGCCAAGGTTGTTAAAATATCCTGACATCATTGCAGTGCAGCTCGGTGCAAGCAGATGCAATTAAACCCGTCAACACCGGTGAGAAAACAAAAGAAAGAAACCGGCATATGATAAAAAAAAACCACTTAAAGTTCACCTTAAAATTCTTCCCTCTGGCAGATTCTTTCAATGTTTAGTTTGATGTTTTATGA
>NW_024634239.1:0-2745 GCF_008729295.1 Plectropomus leopardus
AAATAACTTAAGATTATAAAAAAGAAGAAATAAACCACCCAAAAAACACAAAATCATAAAGAATCAAGATTAAAATAATAGAAAAAGACTAAAATGTTTATCAAAATAATTGACAATTAATTCTCTGTGAATTGATGATTCATTACTCAGCTAATCATCAAACAGTATTTCTATAAACTGTTGGGCAATTTAATTAATAACATAGGATCACATTTCATGAACTCTTCATATGTTTTTATTCAAAAAATCTTAATTTGTTAAGTAACTAAAGCTGTCAGATACATGTAGTGAAGTAAAAAGTGCAATATTTACCTCTAAAATGTAGTGAAGTATAAGTGTAAAGTAGCTTGAAAAGAAAATAGTAAAGTACAAGTACTTTAAAATCATACTTAGTTACAGTACAACTTAGTTACATTCCCTGATTGTGTTTGTTTTAGTCAGAGTTATGTTAGAAAATATGTGCAGGTTTGTGAAAGCATAGCACCTAACAGAGAAACATATCACTGTGTGTGTCTGTGTGTGTGTCTGTGTGTGTGTGTGTGTGTGTGTGTGTGTGTGTGTGTGTGTGTGTGTGTGTGTGTGTGTGTTGTGTGTGTGTGTGTGTGTGTGTGTCCGTGTGTCCTGCAGGGTTGTGTTTTCAGTGTTTTGGTGTTTGCTGCTGCCCTGACCCCAATCCTTCTGCTGTGGCCCCTGCAGTCAAATTATAAATCCTTTACTGAAATGTGCGTTACGTAACGAGTGGAGCTGAAGGCAGATCTTGACTTTGAAGTTCCCTCAGCTAAATTTCAAATTCAGCACTGTTCTGTCACTCACTCGCTGCTCTCTGGCGAGGATGAAAACGTGGAGATGAGCTGTGTGTCTTGGCCCAGATAAGGTCCCCGTAAGGCTGCTGGTGGTCCCTGCACAGGCTGCCAAAAGAACGAAATATGAGGCAGCAGATAGAAACAAACACATAAAACACCTGGATCTAGTGCTGCGCGATATGGACTACAAACAAAATGTCACACCAAACTCAAATAACATTTTTAAATGAACCACAAACTACAAATAACAAAAAAAAATACTTAAAATAAGTTTTGCGTTTATTATAGCAATAACTGGTGGGATGTTACAAAATTGCATGTGCAAATGAGTGCAAATAATGATGATTTAGTTGATTTTTAGCTCCTTATTGTTTGTAATTGTTTAGTATGAAGTTCTGCAGTACCTTTTGATTATTTTATCAAGACATTTCTTAAGGTATGCTTATACATACACACATAAACTATAATTAAGTCAATAAAGAGGAATCTTCATTTGTTTTCTGGGGATGTTTTCATGGGAGTGTGAATCATTAAAAAAGATTTGAGGTGTGTCTGATTACCTGTTTCACATTTTATTACAAGTGTGTCGTGCCGTTTGGGATTCCCACTGGTCTGGTCTTGGTCATGATTTGGTCTTTCCTACAACACTGGCTTTTAGTACAGTAGTTGTATAAAGGATTTTTTTTGTATTTTTATTTTATTTAGCTTCATACAGTCGGTCTTACTTATTTTGCTTTTCTCTTTCTCACTAGCACTCACATTACGAGCTGCGAGGCTTTATCTCCAAAGTAATGAAAGTCATGTTTGCTTTCATATCTGTTCTACAGAATAAATACATATTGGATGATGTATATTATCGAATTTATTATCACTTGTCTGCCCAAATGTAAATATAGACTACATATTCCTGTATTTGTATAGAATAATAGCTGCACTGTCAGGGGAATAGTGTTAAAACAACATCTTACAGTGGAGCTAAATTCAATACAACACCTCCACAAGCTGCAGATGCAGAAATAACCACACTATTTTAAGTTTTTTGGTTATTTGTCGTGATCGACAAAACAGAAAACAAAACCCACCCACCACAACAAAACCGCAGCAAAGTTATACCAGCAGAGCTCCAACAGGCACAACAAAGATGTAAACCACAGTGCTGAAGCGGCATCTGTGACTCAGCAACAACAAAACTTTCCCAAAGATGAAATATCTAATGCCTATCTGTATGGCATTGAGATATATGTAGATTGTAGTGTTATAATTTAGCAATTTTGCAATGAGACTTGCACTAATCAGTATTTTTATAAGAACAGTGGATCAAAGGTGTCAGTTGTAAAGCATAAAATATTTTATTTGTAAATCAGAATACTTGATCCCTGGAGGAAATTGGGACACATTACAGTTACTTTTACTGTATAAAGGCAAAGAGAAATTTTAAATGAATAGAAATAAGAAGTTGTCTAAGAAATATGCACAAATATGTGCACACCAAAACAGAGCTAAAAGGAGAGTCTGTGTCGGACTTGCATTCACCTACATGACCCCAAATAAATGCAAATTAATGTAAACAGGTGATCACTTTGCTCTGACATTAGCCATAATTCAAAAATGTGTAATTTTTAGCTTGTTGTGGAGTTTGGCCTCCAAATGGCCCAAAGAAAAACAGAATGACAGAGCTTTAAATATAAAGTTTTTATTCACAACACATGAGGTGAAGAGAAGTGCGGCACTGAAATATCTTCTAATCAGAGCTCTAATTATCTTAATTAACTCGGCTTAATTAACTCATAATTGTAACTGGCTTGTTTTATGTATCACAGTGACGTTCAGCAGCCGCTTCGCTCACTCTCTGTTTTAGTGGTGAATTTATATCTTTGCCACCTAAACTTACTTCTTGTGTGTGTGTGTGTGTGTGTGTGTGTGTGTGTGTGTGTGTGTGTGT
>NW_024634240.1:0-643 GCF_008729295.1 Plectropomus leopardus
GGTCTAACATTGTCTCCATCTGAATGAAAACTAACCTTTTAAAGACCGAAGTCACACAAATATACAAATTAACTAACTGATGCAGGCAGTGGTAGAGAGTTATTCTATGTTCACTGAGGTCAAATGACTGTTTTTGTCACTGGAGTCTGGCTTTGATGAGGGTGCAGATGAAGTTTCACTATCTGTTTCTTCAGTTCACCATCTAAAAGGGCTGTGGGTTCGGGAAGTACTGAGCACATGCCTGGATAAATGAGACTTGGATAAAGAAGATTTGGATTATACTGCATGAATTGTGCGAACATTTGTTAACTGATGTTGAGATCTAGTTTTGTTGTTACTGCAATACCTCAAGATTTTCTCCAAGTTTTGGATTCTTCGTTCACAGAGCAGGCACACAAGGCGTTTATTTTTCAAAATTTGATGAAACATGGGGTAAGTAATTTGTACAAAAATGATAGTTTGGGGGGGTTGGGTATTACTTGAGTAAAAGATGGCAGTGGACAATGAAAAAGAGCTGACACATATAGTAGTGAATGATTTGCATCTCTGTACACCATAAAGATGAGAAAATTTCAAGTTTTCAGTGCATATTATTTAAAAAATCTGTCAGAAATCCAGATCTCAACACACATTAAATGGATTT
>NW_024634241.1:0-240 GCF_008729295.1 Plectropomus leopardus
TCTTCCCTCTGGCAGATTCTTTCAATGTTTAGTTTGATGTTTTATGACTCCAGACCACATGAAATGACTTGTTCAGGTGTAAATACAGTATGTACAGAAGGGGAACTGAATCATCAAGTGCTGCAGAGACATAGCTCCCCCTGCTGGAGGTTAACCTCTTTTTCACAATATCATCTAATCTAATGATTGTCTGAATCTATTTTTAATACAAACTTTGGCAAAAAGTGCCAATACAACTGA
>NW_024634242.1:0-944 GCF_008729295.1 Plectropomus leopardus
GCATGACTGAGATTCAACTGAATACTTTTAATTACAGAGCAAGAAATTGATGAGGAAAGTTTTTACTGTCTTAATGATCAAGAAATTGAAAAAATGATCCCAAAAGCGGGACCCAGGACAAAATTCAAGGAGAGACTCAGGTTGTTAAAGGTAACGTTCTTCATTGTGAAAACAGTTTATAGAAATATAACCAGTATTAGGTCACATAAATCTCACTTAGATACATTTATAGGAGCATGAACTTCTGTTTAAACATTCTGATGTTTTCGATGAAGGATTATATTAAAGCTCATTGACAACAATAGCATTTACTGGAATTTTATAGAATTGTCTTCACTATATTGACTTGTTAATACTTTCTTTTGTCACTAAAAGAAACAAAATATAAGAAATCCAGACACAGGTGATTCTTTCGCTCAAGTAAGTGGAATTCAATTTTATATACGTTAGTATCATCTAAGATATTTATTCTGTTCAAACTTTTCCATGGCCTTGCACTTATCCCTTAGTGGTTACTTACTTATTATTCCTTTTGTCTGTAGTGTCAACAGAAGCATGAAGAAGCAGTTTTTTCTGTTCAGGTAAGTATGACATTGAATTTAACAGGCATCTTAAAAATGTAATCAGTGAATGTGCCTATATTCTTTGTTAATTTTTGAGACATTTTTCTGAGACAATGTCATCTTTGACTGAGAAATTGTATAATTGGATCACAGTGTTCAATGGAGGAAAAAGGATAATGAATGTCATCACTTGTCAGCCCTTTTATAGACTTCACTGTGCAGGGTTTGCCAAAACAATCCCAGATTTTATGAGAACATAAATGCAAATTTCAGTGTGTGCCTTTAAAGTCATGTCAGTGTGAATAAAATGTTTGTTTTCATATACTGGTTTTCGTCAAAAATTCACGTTCATCCACAGGATTGTCCTTCCACAAGTGGCAC
>NW_024634243.1:0-468 GCF_008729295.1 Plectropomus leopardus
CAATAGTAGCAGTACATCCAAACAGTAATAAGAGTACCAGGGCATCTTATAGGCCTCTGTACGCAGGTGAGGAGCCCCTTTATGGCGCATCACATATTCCACCCAGAAGATGGCCTGGTCCATGGGTGTCATTGGCTGATCTCTGTGCAGACGTGACAGTCTTTGCATGTTCTGTCTGTAGCCCTCATGATGGAGCACTTCATTGATACCTTGCTCAAAACTGTGGCCGTTAACATCACCTAGCTCAATGATCTTTGCGGCTCCTCTCTCCTGCAGACGTAAAAGGTTGTCATATTGGTCAAAGAACAATGGTATGCCGAGCACAGGGACCCCGTGGTAAATGGCCTCCTGGACTCCATTGGTTCCTCCATGAGCTACAAAGACTTTGGTCTGTGGGTGGCCCAGGAGGTCCTTCTGTGGCATCCAGTCCACTATCAGGGTGTTGTTGCCCAAAGTAGAGGGACGCTC
>NW_024634244.1:0-411 GCF_008729295.1 Plectropomus leopardus
TTAATGTAATCAATAACAGATATTTGCTGCCTTAATGCCTGTAAGATTTTCTGGGTGAAAAATTAGCATTTTGAACTGCACATTCCAGTCTTTCCAAAGTGCAGTCATTGCAAAACTGAATCAGTGAGCATGTGTTACCTTCTGAGGTATCCTGGCAAAGATGCTGGCGATTTCTTCTGCAACCTCTTTGGGCAAAGTGTTCACCGAAGCTCCCAGAGTCATGATGATGACTCCATGCTCCCCAGCACCCTGAACAAAGTCCTCCAGGTCTGCTGGAAGAGGTTGGGCCGGTTTGCACTGGAACCCTCCTATGTAGACAACGTTTGGCATTGTGGGCCGAGGGAAGTCAAACACAAAGTCTGATCTGAACAGCCAAATGTCTGCTTCCTGAAGAAGTGAGATGATGTCACA
>NW_024634245.1:0-368 GCF_008729295.1 Plectropomus leopardus
TTAATGTAATCAATAACAGATATTTGCTGCCTTAATGCCTGTAAGATACTCTGGGTGAAAAATTAGCATTTTGACCTGCACATTCCAGTCTTTCCAAAGTGCAGTCATTGCAGAAGTGAATCAGTAAGCATGTGTTACCTTCTGAGGTATCCTGGCAAAGATGCTGGCGATTTCTTCTGCAACCTCTTTGGGCAAAGTGTTCACCGAAGCTCCCAGAGTCATGATGATGACTCCATGCTCCCCAGCACCCTGAACAAAGTCCTCCAGGTCTGCTGGAAGAGGTTGGGCCGGTTTGCACTGGAACCCTCCTATGTAGACAACGTTTGGCATTGTGGGCCGAGGGAAGTCAAACACAAAGTCTGACCTGA
>NW_024634246.1:0-745 GCF_008729295.1 Plectropomus leopardus
CTGAACAGCCAAATGTCTGCTTCCTGAAGAAGTGAGATGATGTCACAGCCCCCTTCAATGTATTTATCACAAATGGCATCATAGGTTGGCCCCACCAGGAATTTCTGCTGGAACTCTATAATGCTGTGAAAAAGCATGTTCTTGACCCTTTGGATGAAATTCATTTTGTCCGTTAAGCCCGATCCTGGCACTGGGATATAAGAGAGTGGTGAGGGGGCTATTACAAAGTGGCCTTCTCCGCTGGTGATCCAGCGAACATTGAGAACCACGGGCAGTTTGAGATACTTGGCCAGTACAACCCCTGTAGCTAAGGCTGGGTCAGTGAGAACAAGATCATATTGGGAATCCATTAAGCTTTTGACCATATTTTCGTCTTCAAAGACTTGAGTAAGAGCAACAGCTGATATTGAATGACCCTCAGAAATCATAGAAAGGAAATTTTTGGTCAGTTTGAAGAAAGTAAGAGCTGAAGCCCCCTCTCTCTGCGCCTGAAAACAGATAAACAAAAGTGATGAAAAAGTGATTATTTTGATACTTGAATGACCAAATGACCTGCGTGAGGCCGAATCCATAATCCATGATGACATACCCTCATACCCCCATTCTATGATTCATAATTACATACCCTCATATGCTCCTGTAGGTAGACATCAAAAAAGCCTTTTAAATTTTCATCAAATTTCATGGTAATGGATGTGTAGAGCGGAGACTTTTCTGGGATGTACCAGCTGGTGGAGGCCCTCAT
>NW_024634247.1:0-383 GCF_008729295.1 Plectropomus leopardus
GGAATTTAGTTATAGAAACTTATCTATTGGAGAGAAAACAGATTTGAAAAAAAGTTGACTAATATTCTACAAATATTACAAAACATTTATGGTGACATTGAATTATTTTGATCATTTTAGTAAAATTTGATCGTTTTTTAAAATATTTGCTTAAACATTTGTAAATCAAATTAGGCCTATGAGTTTTTAATAGTAGTAATACAATGAAAGTGTCACAAACATGTAATCCTTTATACTCACAGACTGATGCTTCTGCTGTTTTGCAGAAGCATCAGTCTGATTAAATTGTTATACAAATGTAAATACATGCATACATACACACACACACATACATGTATTCCAATTTACATATATTTTCATACACTCGTTTCGGGTTTGGTGAT
>NW_024634248.1:0-276 GCF_008729295.1 Plectropomus leopardus
AAACATTAATGGTGACATTGAATTATTTTGATCATTTAGTTTCAATTTCAGAAAAGTGGCATTTCCTCCGATAAAATATTTGCTTAAACATTTGTAAATCAAATTAGGCCTATGATTTTTGGATAGTAGTAATACAATGAAAGTGTCACAAACATGTAATCCATTATACTCATAGATTGATGCTTCTGCTTTTTTGCTTTTCTGATTAAACTGTTATTGTTATACAAATGTAAATACATGCATACATACACACACACACACACACACACACACACA
>NW_024634249.1:0-354 GCF_008729295.1 Plectropomus leopardus
GTTTGGGAATTTAGTTATAGAAACATATCTATTGGAGAGAAAACAGATTTGAGAAAAAAAGTTGACAAATATTCTACAAATATTACAAAACATTTATGGTGACATTGAATTATTTTGATCATTTAGTAAAATTTGATCGTTTTTTTAAATATTTGCTTAAACATTTGTAAATCAAATTAGGCCTATGAGTTTTGATAGTAGTAATACAATGAAAGTGTCACAAACATGCAATCCTTTATACTCACACTGATGCTTCTGCTGTTTTGCTTTTCTGATTAAATTGTTATACAAATGTAAATACATGCATACACACACACACACACACACACACATGCATTCCAATATATTTTCATA
>NW_024634250.1:0-4211 GCF_008729295.1 Plectropomus leopardus
AGATGTTAGGATCAGCTGATGGAGTCCAGATGTTAGGAGCAGCTGATGGAGTCCAGATGTTAGGAGCAGCTGATAGAGTCCAGATGTTAGGAACAGCTGATGTTAGGAGCAGCTGATGTTAGGAGCAGCTGATGGAGTCCAGATGTTAGGAGCAGCTGATGGAGTCCAGATGTTGCTCCTCGGCGGCCATGGCGGCGGCCTGCAGTGTCTCGGTGTCGCTCTGCAGCGGGTTCAGCTGTTTTCTCTCACTGTGCATGTTGTTCTCATGACGCTTCAGATCTGATGCCTGAAACCACAGACAGACACTGAATTCAACATGTACAAATACTCATCACATGTACAAATACACATCATACGTACAAATACTCACCACACATACAAATACACACCACATGTACAAATACACACTACAAGTAGAAATACTCAGCACAAGTACAAATACACACCACACGTACAAATATATACTGACATTATCAGCAGTGTAGTATGAGTAGTGGTATCAGATATAGTATGAGTATTAGTTGCACCACTAATATCAGTGATATTATGAGTGGTAGTATCAGTAGTAGTAGTAGCAGTAGTAGTATCAGTGGTACCTTGGCGAAAGCCTTGGTGCAGGATGGACAGACGAATGGTTTCTCTCCTCTGTGTCTCCTCTCATGATCCTTCAGGTGAGACTTGTGTTTGAACGCCTGCAGACAGACAGGTGAAAGACAGAGAGACACACAGGTGAGAGACAGACATAACAGTTGAGAGACAGACAGACAGGTGAGAGAGACAGTTGAGCTCACCTTGTCACACATCTGGCAGGCGAACGGCCTCTCGTTGCTGTGAACTCGTTCGTGTTTTTTCAGGTCTGGAGCTCGAATGAATGATTTCCCACAAACATCACACCTGTACGGTTTGAAGCCCGTGTGGATCTTCAGGTGTTCTGCAACACACAGGTGATCACCTCAGAGACAAGTATCACCTGAGACACACAGGTGATCACCTCAGAGACAAGTATCACCTGAGACACACAGGTGATCACCTCAGAGACAAGTATCACCTGAGACATACACCTGATCAGTATCAGTGGTTTACACTGTTAGAAAAATGTGATGACATCAGAGCTCAGGTGACTGTACCTGAGACCAGGTGTGCTGAGGGTGGGGTTTACCTTTCAGGTGAGCGTGGGTGGTGAAAGCTTTGGTGCAGATCTCGCAGGCAAACGGACGCTCTGCTGAGTGAAGCTTCTCGTGTTTCCTACAGACACAGAGATCAGATGTGTCGGTCAGGTGAGTCAGTCAGGTGTGTAGGTCAGGTGCATCGGTCAGGTGTGTCAGCCAGGTGAATCGATCACGTAGACCATGTGTGCTGTACCTGAGTCTGCTCTCGTCCAGGAAGGTCTTCCCGCACACCTGGCAGGCGAGCTGCTCGCGGTGTCCGTACAGCAGGTATTCAAACTTCATGTCGGTGGTGGCCGTTGACCAGCCGGGTGGCTGCTCGTCCTTCACCTCCCCCATACTGTCAGCAAATGTTAAAGTCTGGGTAGCGTGGTGCTCCGCCCCCAGCTCTTTAGGCTCCGCCTCCATCTCCGTCACCACATCCTGGTCGTAGCAGGTCACCTGGAGAGGTCACACACGGGATAACCTGTATGTAGGTGTGTGTGTGTGTGTTCAATGTTCTTTCTCACCAATGTCAATGTTTAACCCGAAGCACAGAGGTCATTTCCACATCCTGAGGACATTTCCACATCCTGAGGACATGTCTGCACTGCGTGTGTGTCTGTGTACCTTGTGTACGTCCTCATTGGTCAGTTCTTTCAGGATGGCTTCCTGAACACGCAGCGCTGCACTGGGAGACTTGTCCAGCTCCTGATTGGCAGACGCCTCGACAAGGTCGTCTGTGGTGGGCGTGTCATCGTGCTCTCCGAGCACCTGCATGGACATGCATGGACACACACACACACACACACACACACACACACACACACACACACACACACATTAATAATATGTGGATACAGATCTTATTGATTAGTGATCAGATGATGAATTAATACCTCTGCGTCACCGGCCAGCTGAGCCTCGGGCGGCAGCGCCATCTTTACGATGTCATAAGGAAACTTCTCTTTGTCCTCCGAAGACACGTCCCGTTTCTGAGGACACATGAACACATCTGTGTGAGTGCTACCTGAGTGAGTGTTACCGTTGTGAGTGTTACCTGAGTGAGCGTTACCTGAGCAAGTGTTACCTGAGTGAGCGTTACCTGAGCGAGTGTTATCTTTGTGAGTGTTACCTGAGTGAGCGTTACCTGAGCGAGTGTTACCTGAGCGAGCGTTACCTGAGCGAGTGTTATCTTTGTGAGTGTTACCTGAGTGAGCGTTACCTGAGTGAGCGTTACCTGAGCGAGTGTTACCTGAGTGAGCGTTACCTGAGCGAGTGTTACCTTTGTGAGTGTTACCTTTGTGAGTGTTACCTTTGTGAGTGTTACCTTTGTGAGTGTTACCTTTGTGAGTGTTACCTGAGTGAGCGTTACCTGAGCGAGTGTTACCTGAGTGAGCGTTACCTGAGCGAGTGTTACCTTTGTGAGTGTTACCTTTGTGAGTGTTACCTTTGTGAGTGTTACCTTTGTGAGTGTTACCTGAGCGAGTGTAACCTGAGTGAGCGTTACCTGAGCGAGTGTTACCTGGGAGCAGAGTTTGTCGAGGAAGCGAATCCCGAGGATCTGTCCCGATGACATCATGAGGTTGACGTCTCTCTTCTTCACGGAGATCTTGGCGGTGTACATGTAGTTCAGCACCTCCTCGAAGATATCTGAGCGGATGAAGTCGATCTCAATCACAGAGGAGTTGTCCACCTGTGGAGACACAGACAGCTGCCTCAGCAGTCCGGTTTCTTTTTCTTTGAGGGCACCATGTGAGGTTTTTGTTTGTTTGAAGGACAGAGAAAGACATCCGAAGTTTTTGTTTTGTTTGATTATTTATGTTTCCTTTTTAAAGAAGAATTTAGTACCAGGTTGTTAGGTTTTTTCTATTTTTTTGTTTGCTTTTAAAAGAAAAGGAAGGAGATAAAAAAAAGACCTGGCTTTGTTTTTGTTTGGTGTTTCTTGGGGGGAGGGTTTAAGAAGAAGAGGAGGAATACAGTACCACAGCTTTTGTTTTGATTTGGGGTTTGGGGTTTTTGAAGTACAGAGCAACTTAAAAGAGGACCATGCCATTGGTTTTTTTGTTGTGTACCTGATGTTTTTATGAGTATTTAGAGAGAGTTTCGCTGTTTTTGTTTTCAAGAGGAAGAATTTAAATCATCATGTTTTTTTTATTTGAAGAGTATGAGTTAATTGTATTTTTGAGGATATTGTAGAATACCTCATGTTTTTTTTTAGATGTTTGGATTTGCAGTGCTTGGGCAGTACCTCGTGTTTTTTGAAGAGTTTCTTAAAATAGTTGGAGCAGGCGGCGAGCACGCAGCGGTGAGCACGGAACTTGACGTCCTCGACCACCACGGCGATGTCGCAGTGCTCGCCCTCCAGCCGCTGCTCGTTCAGGAGCCTCAGGAAGATGCTCTTGTGTTCGTCGTCCACATATTTCACCGTCTCCGCCATCTGAGCACAGAGCGAGAGAACAGCAGGCGCGGGGTTAACGGCTTTCTTTGTTGATAGACTCCACAGAAGAGAAAAAAATCAGACAAATACAACGATGAACCCTCCGCGGACGCACCTGTCACACATTCAGGTGTGCAGATACTCCTCGGCTCGTATGTGGCAACAAAACCATGAGACTTGATTGAGAAACACATCCTGCAGCTCTATCGCCGCGGCGACCAGCTGTGGAAAAATGATACCGATTCTTTTCTTCCGAAAACAAGAACCGAAACAACCGAGCAACTCGGTAGGAAATCCGCCACAAATTTCAAGAAATTATTTGATTAAAAAATTCATGTTTTAAAAAGGCTTGGTGAAAATATATTCTTAATTATCACAATTACACACTTAAAAGGATTTTAAAATTTTGTTTTTTCTGAGGACTTTTTTTTGGTTTTATTTTTGTGTCTGTGCGTTTTGTTTGGTTGTTTCTCTTGAAGTTTTCATCGATTTCTTGCCAATGTTGAACGAAACCACAACTTCCAAACCCAAACGAGAGGCAGAAAAAAACAAAATAAAAATCTTCAAAACATTTACTGTTTTCAGTTGACAAAATTAACACACACACACACACACACACACACACA
>NW_024634251.1:0-240 GCF_008729295.1 Plectropomus leopardus
ATATATTTTCATACACTCGTTTCGGGTTTGGTGATGTGATGTAAACCTTGAGATAACATTTGTCAACCAGAAGCGACTCATTCTTGTTTCTCTGGTTGTTTTAGATCAATGAGGATGATTCTGTTAATCAGTGAGCAACATCCAAAAAACATGCTCTGTAACTTGGACACCCTAAATTTCCCGTAGGTGTCAGATATCCATCTCTTACCCAGGTTGCACTGGGATTGACTCCAGTCTCGA
>NW_024634252.1:0-691 GCF_008729295.1 Plectropomus leopardus
CCCTGAACTCCCTGCAGGGTTTTTTGTGTTGCACAAACACCATTCACGTTTATCTTTCTGGTATAAACCATCAATACAAACAGCATCTATAGGGTATAAGGATGGGACAAAGCAGCTATTGCTTGTTCTTTTATTTTGTTGTCTCTTCGAAATTATTACACTCCTCTGTCTCCCTCTAAACTAGTCACTGGTGAGCAGTCTTTGTAATTCCAGTAAAAACTTTACTGTTTGTCTTGGGTTTGTGCTTTGTGTCATCATCTTAAACAAAATCTTTCCTGCACTGAGCTCCAGTGCTGCAGAGTAACTCCTCAGTAAGGAGTACCTCATCTGAATTAAAATGCATCACATACAGACAAAATGATCCAAGAGGTAGTTTAGAACATACTTAATCCACATTTAGTTGCATGCATAATTCTCTGAAGCAATAACAAGAATCCCATGCCATTCCCCAGCAGGCTGGCTGTTTCTCACACAGAAGGACAAGAAAAAGACATGAATCTTTCAAATATCTCGTACACGCATTAAAAAACAAGCTATAAAGGAAGACTGAGATTACACAATAAAAGTGACAAGATTCAGGCTGTCCTGGAGGACTGAGTCCATACCACATGATTCAGGCAGAATTCAACCACTGAAGTGTTTTTTTTCTTAAAGCAAGTACAAGAAACTTTTACATCCAACAAAAACATTG
>NW_024634253.1:0-714 GCF_008729295.1 Plectropomus leopardus
AAGCCTCACATCAGCATCCAGCCCTGAACTCCCTGCAGGGTTTTTTGAGTTGCACCAACACCATTCACATTTATCTTTCTGGTATAAACCATCAATACAAACAGCATCTATAGGGTATAAGGATGGGACAAAGCAGCTATTGCTTGTTCTTTTATTTTGTTGTCTCTTCGAAATTATTCCACTCCTCTGCCTCCCTCTAAACTAGTCACTGGCGAGCAGTCTTTGTAATTCCAGTAAAAACTTTACTGTTTGTTTTGGGTTTGTGCTTTGTGTCATCATCTTAAACAAAATCTTTCCTGCACTGAGCTCCAGTGCTGCAGAGTAACTCCTCAGTAAGGAGTACCTCATCTGAATTAAAATGCATCACATACAGACAAAATGATCCAAGAGGTAGTTTAGAACATACTTAATCCACATTTAGTTGCATGCATAATTCTCTGAAGCAATAACAAGAATCCCATGCCATTCCCCAGCAGGCTGGCTGTTTCTCACACAGAAGGACAAGAAAAAGACATGAATCTTTCAAATATCTCGTACACACATTAAAAAACAAGCTATAAAGGAAGACTGAGATTACACAATAAAAGTGACAAGATTCAGGCTGTCCTGGAGGACTGAGTCCATACCACATGATTCAGGCAGAATTCAACCACTGAAGTGTTTTTTGTTTCTTAAAGCAAGTACAAGAAACTTTTACATCCAACAAAAACATTG
>NW_024634254.1:0-321 GCF_008729295.1 Plectropomus leopardus
GGAGCATCACATTTTTTAGCCTCAATAGCTGAGGAGAAGTGGAGTTTTATCACTTAGCTGCAGGTTTAATGTCAGCTAAGTGAAAACAGGCCTTTGACATCACACTCCAGTCTCTCTGAAGTTCACAACAGCAGGTAGGCACAGGAACGCCTCCTCTCTTAGCATGAGAATTAACATTTTTATGAGTCAAAATAATAAAAGCAGATAGAGAGAGGCATCCAAACTCTTCTGCAGAGTGAAAAACTCAGCGGAGAGCAGAGGTCAATAAAACCACGCTGAGGATATCACAATATCAGACGCAGCTGGAGATAATTATTCTCC
>NW_024634255.1:0-239 GCF_008729295.1 Plectropomus leopardus
CTACTGTTTTAAATGCAGTGAAGCTACTCAACAGTGATCAGAAGGCCTCCAGCTCTTTGGTCCTCTGAAGCTCCTCCTGATAGTCTTTGTTCCTGCAGGCTTTGACCTGACAGACACTTGTTAGTGTGGGTGGCGGTGGAGGCCTCAGCGTGAAAAGCAGGTGAATTACAGTAGTCTGAAGAGGTCCGATGCTGAGTGCTGTAATCCCTGAGGAGATAATGTGTGGTGAGAGCACAGCC
>NW_024634256.1:0-413 GCF_008729295.1 Plectropomus leopardus
AAGCGTTGGTCAAAAACATTGTTTCTTCTTCTTTAAATCCCTGCAGTGATTGAAGAATGTAAGCAGCGTCTGCTGCAGGCCGGCTTCATCGAGCTGAAGGAGACGGAGCAGTGGGACATCAAGCCGTCCAACAAGGTCGGTCGGGGTTAATGGTCTTCTGTGTCACTTGATTTTTTGAGTCATTTTGAATATTTTTTCTCTTTCCAGCTGCCAGTGTAATCATTGTAAGCAGTTTTAGGTGTTTACGGGAATATTTGCACATAGTTTGTTGAATAATTGGTGATTTTTAACTCTCATCCTCGGCTCTCTTCAGTACTTTGTGACCAGGAACTTCTCCAGCCTCATCGCCTTCGCTGTGGGCGGACTCTACCTGCCAGGAAACGGCTTCTCCATGATCGGCGCCCACACAGACA
>NW_024634257.1:0-800 GCF_008729295.1 Plectropomus leopardus
CTACCTGCCAGGAAACGGCTTCTCCATGATCGGCGCCCACACAGACAGCCCCTGCCTCCGGGTGAGAGCCCGCCCACTCCCACCTGTCAATCACAGTCAGAAAACTCCTCTACCAGTTTGTAAAATCCTCTCGGCTGAAGCTCAACAGGCATGAGGGAGAAAACAGTTTGTACTGTTGGTGTTTGAGCTTGTGTTTAGCCTCCTGTTTGCTACATTAGATCAGTGATACTCAACATCCAGCATGAGGGCCAAATCTGGCCCCTGATAGGCTGCCAGGTGGCCCAAAGACCGACTTTAATTTACAATAAAAATAAAGTGATTCACACTGGAAATTGGTTTTGTACATAAGGTGCCAGAGTGAATGAAACAGCATCAAAATCGAGCTAGTTGATCAAAAAAGTGCCAGTGGAGGATCCCCCTCACCCCCCAAACAGAGGTCCTAGCTAAGACACTAATGTCCTAATATCCAAGAAACATCGTAAATCCAAGAAATGTCCGAACATCCGAGAAACATCCGAAAATCAGTGAAATGTCCTAAATTCCCGGAAACGTGGGGCTGCTGTGATTGGCCCCCTGGCCTCCTGTTATTTTTAAAAAGTCGCCCCAAATAAAAGCAAGTTGTGTCTCTGGTTTAGATGTGGAAAAACGGTATAGAATAAAAGGTAATGTCCTCAGATCTGAAAAATGAGAATTTACCTGCACTCAGGAGCTCCGTTTAGGGTTTGAGGCCTTCAGTGAATCAGCTGTGATGTTTATTTAATTATAGGTTGAGATTATCTGTTCGTGTTTCAGGTGAAGAC
>NW_024634258.1:0-641 GCF_008729295.1 Plectropomus leopardus
AGGTCCAAGAGGACGAAGCAGGGCTGTCTGCAGGTCGGGGTGGAGTGCTACGGCGGTGGCATCTGGAACACCTGGTTCGACCGTGACCTGACCCTCGCTGGCCGCGTCATGGTCAAGGTACCTGGATGATTTTTATTAGAATAATTACAGTCAGGACTGATTCTGTAGTTTTACTACAATTAAACTGCTTTTTCTCAAGGGGTGGGGGAAAATGATCGATTATTAGATGCAGTGAGATGCGGGTGATTCTGCTTCGGTTCACAAATGTCCATAATCGATTATCCAAATGTTCAAAAACAACTCCAAAACTCAATCACAAGAGCAGTGAAGCACCTGGAAGGTTTTCAGCGCCGACATGCTGGAGTTAACTCTTGATTCAACTGCAAGCATTTTTATTTTAATGTCCAAAGCCAGTCATTGAATTTAGGAGAGAAGTTACTGCTGACAGTTTGAAAGCTCCTTTACGGTTAGTTTCTTTCTTCTCTGGCAGCAGAAATGCTCCAGCTGTTTTGACTCGTTGACTCATTTTTTTGGTGAAATGTGTCTGTGAGAATTTGTGTGTGTGTGTTGTCCTCTTGCAGAGTGACGGCCGGCTGGTTCACCGGCTGTTTCACATGTCCAGGCCTCTGCTCAGGATCCCT
>NW_024634259.1:0-369 GCF_008729295.1 Plectropomus leopardus
GTGTGTGTGTGTGTGTGTGTGTGTGTGTATGTAACAGTGGTCTGTTTGTGAGTGTGCAACTATGAGCTAACCGGACGCTTGAGACAGAGCAGATATGATGTGGTGAGATCATTTCATCCACAAGGAAATGAAGAAAACGGTACATTTTTCAAAATAAAATAAAGGTGCTGTACTTCTGCCAGGAGTAAAATGTTGATTACAAATGTAACGGAATATTCCACAAACAGATTTTTTTTTCTTTCCGAATTTGTGCACCTTATTAAACGTGTTACACAAATTTCCCCACATATAAACACACACACACACACACACACACACACACACACACACACACACACACACACACACACACTGATTATCTATAACTTT
>NW_024634260.1:0-624 GCF_008729295.1 Plectropomus leopardus
CTGAGCATGACGGAAGTTGGCCCCAGGGTAACTGTCAACCTGCAGGTCCGGGATTGAATACGCCGGAATCCTAGACAGATTGGAGTCCCCAATGATGAGCCATTTCTTCCTCACGCTCAAGGCCCAATCGATCATTTTGCGCTCTGTGTTAACGTGTCTCGTTACTCTACACAGTTGTAATTTTGGCGTGGATGCGTGTGCAACTGACGTGCCCCTTTGGGACATCTCACTGTATGACTCCCCCGCCCTGTGGACCTGGACTTCAATATCCCGCTCGGCTCTCCGCGTGTCGCGTGCGGAGATGATAGGGTTCTGTATGGGTGTCAAAGTCGGAGTCTCTACGACTGTATCTATTTTCCACCACGTGTCGGGAGTCGTATCTGCACCCTGAGCGATACCTGTCTGTCTCCGTACGTCCGTGGAAAAGTCTTCAATGTCCAGAAGAAAACTGTCCTCTGTCACCACGCAATTATTTGGTTCCCTCACCCTGCGCTCCTGTCTGCGCTCCTGGGGAGACACCCTCTGAGGACACTGCACTGCAGGCCCAACTCGGTCAACCTGAGCAGTCGTCGGGCCCTCTGTTTGGCTTCCGACTGTCTGTTGTGGGATGCGTGTGTGTTCTGT
>NW_024634261.1:0-8475 GCF_008729295.1 Plectropomus leopardus
GTTATTCAAACTGCAGTAATTTTACTGTCAGATGTTTTGTTGTGCTGCTAGATTTGAGGTTTGTTACTGAAAGAGGAACTTTTGTTACTCCTGTTGGATTGTTAAATGTAGATTACACTACATTCCTTTGACTTGAGTGGAACAAGCTCGCATTAGTTTTATTTTGGAGAGACTTTATATCAGACTGTCAAACACAGATTAGCAGTTAAGTCTGGGCTGGTTTTTGTTGGGGAATAATGCCCTGCAGTGTGTAACAAGTTTTAAAATGTTATTTTCAGTAAATTCGTTGTTATATTAATTGAGTAATAAAAAAATAATAGGTCAATAAAAAAAATCAACAGATTAAGACATTAATCGAAAAAATAATGAATAGATTAATTGATTAAAAGGTGCAGGTGCAAGTTAGGTGCAACCCTAGTTTGATGTGGTCTTATATGATCTGGTGTGGTCTGATGGGGTCTGCTGTGATTTGATGTACTCTGATATGGTCTGATGGAGTCTGATGGGGTCTGGTGTGGTCTGGTGTAGTCTGATGTGGTCTGGTGTGGTCTGGTGTAGTCTGATGTGGTCTGGTGTGGTCTGGTGTGGTCTGATGGGATCTGGTGAAATTTGATGTGCTCTGATATGGTCTAATGGAGTCTGATGGGATCTGGTTCAGTTTAAGTCAATTTATGTATAAAGCCCATTATCACAAATCACAGTTTGCCTCAGAGGCCTTTACAGCAGGCACCATCCCTCTGTCCTTAGATCCTCACATCACTTAAGGAACCCCCCCCCCCCCCAAAAAAAAAAACCCTGTAGATGGTAGAAACCTCAGGAAGAGCGGCTGAGGAGGGATCCCTCTTCAGGATGGACAGACGTGCAATAGTATGTAATGTAAATAACAATTAAATTACCATAACGACAAGAAGGAAAGAGAAAGAGAGAGGGGGAGAGAAGCACAGCAATGATGGTAACAATAACGTGTCATATAACAATAGTGATAGACGTAAAATTAATAAATGCTATTTATTTTAGCATGTGATGTTACATGTAAATATAAGTGTTGATAAGAGTCACGTGTATATCGATAGCGGAGGCATGACTCATAATAATGGCAGTAGAAGGTTGCGTCCAGCACGATTTCGGTATTGGCGCAACCAAGGCCATGACATAGGCACAGCCACGGACAGGACCACAGCAACGGCAAAACCAAGACCACGATCCAGGTTGAGCTGGAGGTGAAGCCACAGCACAAGCACGACCAAAGGCAGGGTCACAGCATCAGCACAGCCATCGCCACGATCAGGCGCAGCCAAGATTGCAGCTAGGATCCGGGAAAATTAGGAAGCAAGGGAGCAGGAACGCTTCGGAGAGCCAACAGAGTTAGTGTAATGCAGTAAAAAGACATGAGCGTTTGCAGATGGAGGGAGCAAGAGAAGGAAAGAGGAGCTCAGTATATCTTGGAAAGTCCCCCAAATGTTTAAACCTATGTCAGCCTTACTAGGGGCTGGTCCAGGCATCCTGAGCCAGCCCTATTTATAAGCTATGTCTAATTTTTGCAATGGTACGCAAGTGAAAGAAAGCAGTTTATTTTTTTTATGGGAGGTAAAAGATAAAGCTTGATCAAATAGATCTTTGATGTTCCTTACAGTTGTGCTAGAGGCCGAGGTAATGCCATCTAGAGAAATTACATTGTTCGAGAGGGAGTTTCTGACGTGTTTGGAGCCAAGAACAACAACTTCAGTTTTGTCTGAATGTAACATCAAGAAATTATGGCTCATCCAGGCTTTTACGTCCTTAAGACATGTTTGAAGTCTAGATAGCTGACCAGTTTCATCTGGTTTCATAGATAGATATAATTGTGTATCGTCAGCATAACAATGGAAATTTGTGTTTTCTAATTACGTTGCCTCGGGGAAGCATATATAAAGTAAAAAGGATTGGTCCAAGCACAGAACCCTGTGGAACTCCGAAGCAGACCTTAGTATGTGCGGAGGGTTGATCACTGATGTGAACAAACTGTGGTGGGGACTGGGGGGGTCTGATGTGGTCTTTAAAGTGTTTTTGCTTGTTGTTTGTTTGTTTGTTTGTTTCAGTCGGAGGAGGCTGCAGGAGGAGTAGAGCCAGGTCCAGAGGAGGAAGAAGGAGGAGGAGGAGGTGAAGAGGGAGGAGGAGATAAGGCTGCCATAGAGACGCACAGATGTCCCGTCTACTGTGTCTGCAGGAAACCAGACATCAACTGTTTCATGATGTAAACAAACAAATAAACAAACAAAAACCTCAGAAATAATTTAAGAGCCAAGATTCAACAACTGACACTGACCTGTCTGTCTCTGTCTCCTGTCTGTCTCCTGTCTGTCTCCCTGCCTCCTGTCTGTCTCCTGTCTGTCTCTCTGCCTCCTGTCTGTCTCTCAGAGGGTGTGACAGCTGCACTGAGTGGTTTCATGGAAACTGTGTTGGAGTTTCAGAAAAAGCAGCTAAAGCCATCAGAGTTTGGTTCTGTCCGTCCTGCCGAGGTCAGTCTGATCACATGATGACATCATCACATGATTTCATCGTCACATGATGACACGGACAAATGTATCACATACAACTGTTAGTTGTTAGCTCTGGGTTAGATGTTAGCTGTGTATTAGCTGTTAGGTGTTTGTAAGCTGTTAGCTGTGTTGTTGCAGACAAAGACTTGTCTCTGGAGATTAAATACCGTCCTAAGAAGAAGGAGGACAAAGAATCGGACCCTGACGGAGATGGTAGCTCCACTCCTCAGCCCAAGACTGACAGGAGGCGGGGCTCACAGGTAACTTAGCAACAAGATCGACAGGAGGCTGGGCTAACAGTTAACCTGGCAACCAGACTGACAGGAGGCGGGGCTCAAAGGTTACCTAGCAACCAGACTGACCAGAGGCGGGGCTCAAAGGTTACCTAGCAACTTGAATGACAGGATGTATGAATGTTTTGTTTTATGATATTAGTATATGAATACTTTATTTTTTTAGGATTTTAATGTATGAATACTTTCTGTGAATACTTTCGTGTTTGAGATCAAGCGTTCAGCACGGATGTGTGGCGAGTGCGACGCCTGTCTGCGGACAGAGGACTGCGCTCAGTGCGACTTCTGCAAAGACATGAAGAAGTTTGGAGGTCCAAACAAAATCCGTCAGAAGTGTCGTCTGAGGCAGTGCGAGGTCCGAGCACGGGTGAGTCTCAGCGAAGAGAACCAGAGAACCAGAGAACCACAGAACCACAGAACCACAGAACAGGAGAACAGATTCAAACATTCTCTAACTTTGTTCTGCTGATCTGAGCTCTGTCACAACAAACAGACGGTTGGGACGGACGTTTTCAGCAGAACATTTTCTTTTAGTTTTCAGAACGTTGTTCTTACAGTTCTGGTAACATTCTCTATAAACATTAAAAAATGTTTCTTTGTGAACATTTTACGTCACATTTTCATTATAAACAGATGATGATGTCACTGATGATGTCATTGTTATGGATTTATTGATCTGCAAGTAGAAGATGATGTCGCTGATGCTGTCATTATTAATTTATTTATCCGTGAGCAGAAGATGCTTCGTGTCAAAGACGAGGAGGTGAGCCACAGCGGCAGCAGAGGGCGGGGCCTGTCTCGCAGAGGGGCGGAGCATCAGACGGAGGAGGAGGACGAGGAGGACGAGGAGGAGCTGTTCAGTGAGAGCGAGCTGGAGCTGTTCGAGCAGTACAGAGCCGCCGGATTCAGAGACCTGGTCAGTATCATTCAACGGTTCTGACCAATAAGCTGCCAAACAGCTACTTCCTGTGCTGTGATGCATCTTCCTGTTGCAGGTGTGGCACAGCGAGGAGGAGGACGCTCAGTCAGACTCTCTGAGGAAGAAGGCGGTGAAGGTGAAACACGTCAAGAGACGAGAGAAGAAGCCGGAGAAGAAGGTGAGGATGGAGGAAACCACTGATGATGTCACTGGTGATGTCACTGACACACCTGTGCTGTCACCAGCACACCTGTGTTGTCACTGATGATGTCACCAGCACACCTGTGTTGTCACTGATGATGTCATCAGCACACCTGTGATGTCACGGATGATGTCACCAACACACCTGTGCTCCTCTGCAGAAGTCCGTCTCCACTCCTAAAGAGGAGGTGAAGCCTCGCCGCCACAAAGCCAAGCAGCGCCACCGGGAGCGAGGGGGCGGGGGCGGAGCTAAAGATTTGGGCGGGGCTCTTAGGCAGTGTCTGGGACCAGGATGTGTCCAGCCGGCAAGGACCAACTCCAAGTACTGCTCTGACGACTGCGGCATGAAGCTCGCCGCCAAGTGAGTCCCACGAGTCAACGCACAGGGGTCGATACCGTACTGTCAATACTGTAATACTGTAATACTACAATACTGTATAATATTGTGCTGCAGGGTTAGTTTAATACTGTTTGTTTTAAGTGCGATCAGCGACGCTCTCCAGCGTGTGGCGCTCTAGGCGACCTCCTATATCTCCTCTGCCAAGAGCCTGGACAGTATATTTCCTCCGTATTCACTGATGATCTAAATAAGTCGCTGAATGTTTCTCCTTTTCGTTTTTTTGTGAAACATCGCCGCTGAGAGGCTCCGAAAAGCCGCTAAATAGCGATAAAGTCGGCACGTTAGCAGTCCTCTCCTCCGTCACCCTGGGACCTTAGATCGTCTTGTTCCTTTGTTTTTGGACGTGGAAATGTTGTTTTATTGCGTAACATCCGTAACAGTGTCCTGTCCCCTACACTACAGAGAAAACACCAACTGACGGAAAACCTTGTCACTGGCAGGGAAAGAGTTAAAAAAAGAGAAAGAAACAATGGGTTAAACCCTGCTGCTGACTGATCGAGCAGCAGCAGTTTGACACGCAGCGTAATGCAGTGTGTGCAGGACTGACGGAGTGAAACCATGGCAACACGGGACAAATCAACGCAGTTTATGCTCATTATTATCGTTTCTATTTATCGGCCAAAAAATGTATTTTGGAATTATTGATATGACATCATAAGTCCCATTATCGGGCCAATAATTATCGTGCATCCTTAATTTTATGCACTCTGGCACCTTATGGACACTGAAAGGACAAAAACTATTCCCGGTGTCGATCACTTTATTTTCATTGTGACTCAGATAACGGTTCGGGGGCCACGTGGGGCCCTGTCAGGGGCCAGATTTGGCCCGTGGGCTGCAGGCTGTGTATCAGAGGTCTATACTCTGAGTTTATCTTTAGAGACCTTTACAGGTAAGCATGGACACACACCTGTCAATGTGTCTGTCTCTGTGTGTCCCTCTGTGTCCTCAGTCGTATCTATGAGATCCTGCCTCAGAGGATCCAGCAGTGGCAGCAGAGTCCCTGCGTTGCCGAGGAGATGGGACGGAGACAGCTGGAGCGAATCAGGAAGGAGCAGCAGGCGGCGAGACTCCGCCTCACGCTGATGGAGAAACGCTTCCACGAGCTCGAAGGCATCATCGCCAACGCCAAGCAGCAGCAGGTCCAACACCACGAGGAGGTGAGACTGAGGGACGGACAGACAGAGAGACTGAGGGACAGATGGTTAGCTTTTACTTTGATTTGTCTATTTTCTGATTTTTCTCTGTCTTTCTGTCCCTCTGTCCCTCTGTCTCTGTCTCTGTCTCTGTCTCTCTCTATCTCTGTCTCTGTCTCTCTCTATCTCTGTCTCTGTCTCTCTGTCTCGGTCTCTGTCTCGGTCTCTGTCTCTCTCTCTCTCCGTCCCTCTCTGTCTCTGTGTCCCACAGCTACTAGGGGGGTTAGAGTGGAGTAGGGAGGGACTGAAGGTGTTAGGGGTGTACCTGGGCTCGGAGGACTGGGTCTGCAGGAACTGGGAGGGACCTTGTCTCTCATGACCACCTGGTTGGTGAGGTGGAGGTGGATCAGGTCTCCTACAGAGGCCGGACTCTGATCTTCAAGTTGGGTGGTGTCTTCACGGTGGCACAAGCTGGCAGGTCTTAACCCACCTGGGGGCCTTTTGGAAAAGCCACAGAGGACTCTGGTGGATTTCTTCTGGTCCGGTTGATGAGGTTGGCCAAGAACTGGTTGATTTGGGGAGCAGAGTGGTGGTCTTCAGGTTCCAGGCAGCCCGGCTGCTGTACCGTGCTGATGCTTGCTGGGGAGACCCAGCACGGGCGCTGCTGCAAAGGGCTCGCGGTACTGGGCTGGACCGTCAGCTCTTCCTGTTGAGGCCGGGGGCTGTGGACATCATGAGACCGCTGCCGTTCTACGGTACAGTCCTAAAGTACTGGTGGACACTCGGACACTCTCGAGATGGGGGAGTGGGGCCTGGACCGTGGGTGTGGGAAAAAAACATCTTCTGCTACCCTTTGATCTGGCTCGGCAGCAGCTCCTCTGGGACCCTGCAGAGCTGCTTCGTGAGGGCTGGCACTGTGAAGCTGCGGCACCTGAGACGGGCGGATGGACGGGCTGGACTGGAAGACGCCGCGGCGACTGTCAGAGGAGTCAGGTGTCAAATCTCTGAGATGTCTGGAGAGGTTTAGAGGACAGGGCTCGCTGTGTCCGTCAGACCGGGCTCCCTCAGTAGGATTAGGGGGGAGGAGCCTCCACTTTTCCCGGCTCTGAGGTTGGCGGCAGGTCCAGAGGACGGCAGGAGGAAGGAAGCTGCTGTCCTTTGCTTCTCCGAGCCCGGGTCGCTCTGAGGGTGTCAGGGGGAGACCTGTACGCAGCACTGAAGGGGGTCAGGGACCATCGGCGGCAGCGCTGCTCTAAGGGACAGACGATGACAGGGTTCGGGGGGGGGGGTGTATAAGCTCCCTCTACCTAAGAGGTCAGGACATCTGGACTGGAGATCTGTCTGTCTGTTTTTGTGACGGGAATATTTTATTTTATTTAAATAAACAGGTACAGGACCGGGTTTATACAGGTACAGGACCGGGTTTATATTGTACAGGTACAGGACTTGGTTTATACAGGTACAGGACCGGGTTTATACAGGTACAGGACCGGGTTTATACTGTACAGGTACAGGACTTGGTTTATACAGGTACAGGACCGGGTTTATACAGGTACAGGACCGGGTTTATACAGGTACAGGACCGGGTTTATACAGATACAGGACGGGGTTTATACAGATACAGGACTGGGTTTATACTGTACAGGTACAGGACCGGGTTTATACAGGTACAGGACCGGGTTTATACAGTTACAGGACCGGGTTTATACAGGTACAGGACCGGGTTTATACAGATACAGGACGGGGTTTATATAGATACAGGACTGGGTTTATACTGTACAGGTACAGGACCGGGTTTATACAGGTACAGGACCGGGTTTATACAGGTACAGGACCGGGTTTATACAGATACAGGACTGGGTTTATACTGTACAGGTACAGGACCGGGTTTATACAGGTACAGGACCGGGTTTATACAGGTACAGGACCGGGTTTATACAGGTACAGGACTGGGTTTATACTGTACAGGTACAGGACCGGGTTTATACAGGTACAGGACCGGGTTTGTACAGGTACAGGACCGGGTTTATACAGGTACAGGACTGGGTTTGTACAGGTACAGGACTGTGTTTATACAGGTACAGGACTGGGTTTATACAGGTACAGGACCGGGTTTGTACAGGTACAGGACCGGGTTTATACAGGTACAGGACTGGGTTTGTACAGGTACAGGACTGTGTTTATACAGGTACAGGACTGGGTTTGTACAGGTACAGGACTGGGTTTGTACAGATACAGGACCGGGTTTATACAGGTACAGGACCGGGTTTATACAGGTACAGGACTGGGTTTGTACAGGTATAGGACTGGGTTCTGGCCATCTGGAGAACAAGGAGGAGTTGTGTGAGAGGTGAGGGGTCACAGGACATGGGTCAGGTGCTAAAGGGGACGCTGGCAGCTCGGCTCAGGGAGAAATTTGGTTTTTACAGCTGGACTAACAGGACTGAGACTTTGGTTGACATCTGGGGGTGCAGGAGGTTCAGGAGAACTCATTATAGGTCAGCTTCTGATGTCTTTTGGTGTCTTTCTGATGTCTTTCTGATGTCTTTTGGCTTTGTGTGTCTTTGCTGGACTTTGCTGCTGTGGTTTTTAATCTCTTTCTGGTTTGTAACTTTTCTTGAGACGATAACGATGTAAGCAGGAGGCACCTTGAAATGAAGGTCCTTTTAAAAAACAAAATATCTGTCCCTCTCTCTCTGTCCCTCTTTCTCTCTATCTGTCCCTCTGTGTGTCCCTCTACAGGTGACTGAAGGGGACGGGGACGACACAGACCTTCAGATCTTCTGTGTGTCCTGCAGTCATCCTGTGAACCCGAAGGTGGCGCTGAGACACATGGAGCGATGCTACGCTAAAGTCAGTGTGTCTCTGTCAACAGGAAGTCTCTGTTTACTCTGAGAGAGGAAGCTACAGTGGCCCCGAGGGTCAAAACACTTCACACAAAACAAAACAACATTTCACAAACAAACAAAACAACATTTCACAAACAAAACAACATTTCACAAACAAA
>NW_024634262.1:0-2948 GCF_008729295.1 Plectropomus leopardus
AATGTGTGTGTGTGTGTGTGTGTGTGTGTGTGTGTGTGTGTGTGTGAGAGAGAGTGTATGTGTGTGTTTGTGTGTGTGTGAGAGAGAGTGTATGTGTGTGTGTGAGAGAGAGTGTATGTGTGTGTTTGTGTGTGTGTGAGAGAGAGTGTATGTGTGTGTGTGAGAGAGATAGATTGGAGGATGATTATTGATTGATTATGGGCAGTACGAGTTTGTTTTTATGTTGTTTGATCAGATATTAATAAACAGGGACGACGCTTTAAAGGAATCATGACATTAGAATTATTCTGGTTTATTATTATCATATTGTTGTTGTTGTTGTTGTTGTTGTTGTTGTTGTTGTGAGTGTAAGTGAGTAAACAGAGTAAAAACTGTGACGTCACGTGTTGATGTGAAATATGTTCAATTTGAATTTATTATCATCAGTTTGACTGTGTGTGTGTTTCAGGTTTTAAAGACGCTGATTCAGAGAAACACACACACACACACACACACAGGTGAGCAGGTGTGTGTGTGTGTGTGTGTGTTGTGTAAACACGTCAGTGTTTCTCCTAAAACAAACAAACTCATTTGTCATCAATTAAAGGACGAGAGGTCGTCAGCTCTCACAGCTCTTTATAATTATTAATATTATTATCGAACATTATAAAATCTGTGTTGGTAAAAACTCAGAATGAAGATGTGTGCATTAGGTTTAGGTCTGTTCTATCGTTCAGAAACAGTTAACCCTTTGAATCCTGGACCTCAGTTTCCTCGTGCTGAGTTCAGACGTTAAGTTATTTAATACATTTAAACAGAACAGAATTACCCGAAATAAGAAGAAAAAAACACAAGAAAATGACCTGAAAAAAAGTTCTGAAAATTAAAAAATAAGTAGTTTTTTTCTGTAAAATACTTTGAAACGTATACTTAAATCGTTGTAAATACTGTTTTGTGAACATTTTCCCATGTGTGCTGTATTATTTGCCTTTAAAGAAACTAATGTTCAGATGGTTTTCTGTTCTTTCTGTCTGTAGCATTTTTACCAAGTTGCTTTTATTTTATTCATTTATTTATTTAAATAAATGGCAGGTTGTTCGGGGTTTCAGGGGTTAAACAGCTCGTGAGAGGAAAGAGAAAGCTGGTGTCGCTGCAGGATTTAAAGGGTTAATCAAACTAATCAGTGACCCGCCGCTTCTGCTGAAGGGAGGGGGGACTATTTTCTCTCTGTGCGCCTGCGCGGGCTGGAGTGATGAGTTAATTAGCAGCAGCTGTGCGCGCGCCTGTGCACGCTCCCGACACGCTGACAGGACGCACGGGATGGTAAATAAACTATCGATTATTGATTCTGACTGATTCATCTCAAATTTTACTGATCGGTTTTCTGTCGGATCGATTCGGAGTCAGCTGGTGGAGATTACTGAGCCGCCTCAGCTTAATATGAGCCAAATATTTTAACCCTTTAGGGACAGTTTGCCTCATTTTAGTCTCTTTTCTTCTTCCTGTTGTGATAACTGTGTGTGTGTTGATGCATGTGTCCTAAATGTAGTCCAGATTGTGTATCTGAGTGTAATCAGTGAATTTGCAGCTCAGCTCCTACAATAAGTCTAAAATACACTGTGGAAACTAAATAGTTACATTCAGACTGTTCAGGTCCAAAAATGCTCCATTGAAACCCATTCAAACTGACATTTTTGATCCCACAGCCATCAGAGCAGAAAAACAGGACTTGTATTATTTCTGGGTGTCATTCTGGGCTTTTGACTCTGAATTTGTCTGTTAATGATTAGGACTGATGGTGGTTAAAAAAATAAACTCAGCGAAATTAGAAAAACATATTAAAATAATTCAAATATAATGATTTTAAGTGCATTTTGCGTGCAGAGCGATATGTGACATAAAGTGGGCTCTAAAGGGTTAAATATGATATCACATGTTAAATATGAACCTTAATTTAATCAGCTGAGTTCATGATGATTTATTTAAAATGTGCTGATGCTGCAGGACTGTTTCTGTTATTCTGTCCACCCCCCTGTCTCTCTGTCTCTCTGTCTGTGTGTCTCTGTGGGCCTGCAGCGCCCCCTGCTGTCTCACTCTACAAAGAAGATGAGAGTCAGATATCAGATACATGTATATGTGTGTGTGTGTGTGTGTTTACATCCACATTTACATCTGAAAATTACTTACCTTTAATGTTTTTAAACAATGTTTATAATTTCTAAAACAGGAGAACTGAACAAGACAATACTGTGTGTGTGTGTGTGTGTGTGTGTGTGTATGTGTGTTAGATGGAGGTCAGGATGGAGGACTGTCTGGACCGCGGGGACTTATCCGATCTTGTCTCTGTGCTTCGAGACGAGGGACTGACGGCCGTCACGCTGACCAGACTGGACCTGCTGCTCACTAAGGTAACAGAGACAGGACGGTCACCGAGGTAACGGAGACAGGACGATCACCAAGGTAACGGGGACAGTACGGTCACCAAGGTAACGGGGACAGTACGGTCACCAAGGTAACGGGGACAGGGTGTAACTCTGTAAAAGTCTGAAGTTGAATTTACTTGAAGTAATCGTGGAAACAGATTGCCTTAAAAAAGTTCAAGAGTGTTAATCTTAATTTATGCTGACTTTATGTATAAACACTCAAAATTATTTAAGATAAAAATAGAATAAACACCCTAAATTTAAAATAACCCAACCCCAAATAACCATGTTTGTGTGGTTCAGGATCTGCGTGGATCTCGGATCAGCAGAGTTCTGCTGGTGCTGAAGTCTTTAGAGACTCTGTCAGAAAACAAAGGAAACCTGCAGACGCTCATCAGCCACGGACTCACCGCCAAGGTAATCTGTTACCTGCAAAAGTAATCAGTTACCTGCAAAAGTAAACAGTTACCTGCAAAGTAATCTGTAATCTAAACAAGAAATCTGTCATCTGTTGAAAGTAATCTGTAGTCTAAACAGTAATGTTTA
>NW_024634263.1:0-298 GCF_008729295.1 Plectropomus leopardus
TTCAGTAGGTGTAGTCTGTTGTGGGACGTGTATTTGTTGCGTAAGTCTGATTCGTGGTACTGACGTCTGTTGTTGTGTGTGTGGGACCTGTGCACGGTCCGTACGTTCGTGTTGTGGAGCGGCCGCCCCTTGTTGCATGTCTGTGTCCGTGTCTCCGTGCGTGTCTCTCCTGGACATTATCATTGCCTCCGCGTGATCTATAACGTCCTGTGTTATGCGGGGCAAGTTCCTACGGGCCCACCTCGTGGCCACCACAAAAGCTGGTCTCCAATCCGGGACCAGAGTTTCAGAAAGATCA
>NW_024634264.1:0-486 GCF_008729295.1 Plectropomus leopardus
CCACAAAAGCTGGTCTCCAATCCGGGACCAGAGTTTCAGAAAGATCATCTAACACGGCCTCCAGACCTGCCGTGTAATGTTCTTCCAAAATCATTAAGGTGTTGTATCCCCAATTTTTAGCATTCCCCCTGATTAGGTCTAATGTTCGTGTGGTGGGGGATGCCGGTTTAATCATTGCAGTCAGGACTTCAACCATACGTGCAATCATCCGCGGTTCGGGTTTTCCCGGCTTTGGGGCCACGTTTTGAACATGGTGAACCATTTTGATCACCGTGTGCATTTTGCGCACCAGTTTCCCGAAGTCAGGGTCAGCCGGTTGCTGCCTAACCTGTTCGAACCTCCCAGGCCTCACGGAAAAGTTGGGCGGAAACGGAGGATTACCCTGGCGTACCACTGACGCATACGAACGAGATTGGGGACCGAAATAACGGGCGGATCTCGAAGGAGGCGCTGGCCGGTTAGGATAGGGGAACTGAGCCCGTCCCC
>NW_024634265.1:0-820 GCF_008729295.1 Plectropomus leopardus
CTGTTGCAAGCCTTTTTTTTCCTGCAGCCCAGAAAGTAAGGAGGAGATTGGCGAGCTGCAGATAGTGGAGAACCTTCTTGTAATACTGCAGGAGTACGACCTGCTGTCAAAGAGGTTAGAAATCACTTTGGGAACCTTCTTCCCTTCATTTTCAATCACTTCTTTAAACTGATCTGTTTTTTGTTGTTTTCTTAAGCCTTTTATTAATTTTAGCACACGGTTTGTTTTAACCAGGCCTTTTTTTATTGTCGTTATTGTTATTATCTAATACGGTCATCAGGTATTATATTCTTTTATTGTAGTGTTATTCTAATTGTCTGATTTTATAAACCTCAGCACAAACTTTGCTAATCTGCTTCATTTATGTTTTTTATTTTTATTGTTGGGGTTGCTGTTTCTTTGTATTTCTTGAAATTGCTGGATTTCATTTGCTCAAATGCTACATTGTTTTAAATCTGGGATCAACCATGTAAAGCACTTTGTAACTTTGTTTCAAAAAGCGTTTCATAACACAGTTACTGATTTTTTTTTGCAATTTAAAGGATTCCAAACTACATAAAATATGAAAACAAAGGTTAGACTGACCCTGATGTTTCCTGCAGGATGAGTGCGGAGCTGCTGAGGCTGCTGTCCCCGGTGAAGCAGGTGAGGGACCAGGTGCGGGAGCTGGAGGGTCTGCCGGTGCTGCTCAGTCTGCTGTACGGTCAGCACCTGAAGCTGCTGTGGAGCGTCACCTGGATCCTGGTGCAGCTGTGCGAGGATCCGGACACCAGAACGGAGATCCGGAGCTGGGGCGGGGTGCAGCAGCTCCTCCGGCTGC
>NW_024634266.1:0-492 GCF_008729295.1 Plectropomus leopardus
AACGAACAAGTACTCTCTCACCAGGTAAGAAAGGTAAGGCTTTAGCGGACTTGTCATACTGTTTCTTTTGCTGTGAAGATGCATGACCCATCCTCTCACGAGCAATACGGTAGGCTACAGACATTTTATGCTGATGGTCCTGAACCCACCCAGTGACATGGTAACGAGGTTGTTGGGGACTCACAGAAAGATCTACATCAAAAGGGAGACGCAAATGACGACCAAATATTAAAAATGCTGGAGCATAACCAGTAGCAGAGTGTACAGTGTTGTTATAAGCGTGTACGAGTTCAGGTAAGTATTGCGGCCAGCTACTTTGTTTCTCTTCCTCTAAAGCGTGCAACATTTTGAGCAAGGTCTGGTTAAAACGTTCCGTCCCACCATTGCCGGACGGATGATATGGCGTTGTTCGGCTCTTGGTTATACCATAGGTATTACACAATTCCTTCATTAAGGACGATTCAAAATTTGCGCCACGGTCTGAGTGGAAGC
>NW_024634267.1:0-455 GCF_008729295.1 Plectropomus leopardus
TTCTGGCAAACCGATCAACAAATGAGTCAAGATTCAGTGCTTTTGCCCTCCTAGACTTGATGCTAAGTACACCCAGATTGCTTAATCTGTCGTCATTCATAGTGGACCTGAGGTATGTTTTCACAAGCTTTAATGCGGAAAAACTCCATTCACAAGCAGCAGTGTTTACTGGGATTGCGACAGCTATTTTACAGAGTCTGTAGAGCTCAAAAAAAACTTCTTTGTATGGCTCAATGAACTGTACGAGCTGTACTGTACTCGAGGGTCTCTGCATCCCAGCCTGGATTTTTCTTTCCAAGATTCTTTTGAACTGATGTAGTTCATGCCCCAGGTCATCAATATTTGAATCATACAGTTGTGCAAATGAAAACAGATCCGTCTCTTTGAGAAATGTATCCTTTTGTGGATTTAGAGCTGGAATGCTATTCATGATTTCACAGTTTTTACTTGAAAAT
>NW_024634268.1:0-222 GCF_008729295.1 Plectropomus leopardus
GCATGAACACAACATATAGACTAAACTGCTACACTTACTGCTTAGGCACTCAGACACACACAATTGTCTAAACTGTATTTATTTATTAATGCTATTTATTAATTGTATTAATTAATTAATTAAATGTTTATTGCATTCAGTAATTATAAATTAATATATTCTAAAGCCTGACCAGGGACTAAAATTGCAAATACACTGAAGCTAGATGTTTTACATGCATAT
>NW_024634269.1:0-545 GCF_008729295.1 Plectropomus leopardus
GTAATTCAGTACTGTTTGTTTAACCATAAGACTAAATTAACCTTAATCTTGACTTCTGAATTGTTTAATTGGTAAATCTGATCCCTGTCCCTGCTCTTCCTCCCTAGGACATTTCCTGATTATATCAATGAAAATATACCAGCAGGTTTACACAGAAATTACATAATAATCTAAACTTTGTGCTTGAGGTCACATAAACTTCATGGTGTTTTACAACCTTTCCACTGAGGTAATTTGAGGTCAAGTTTTAATTTTGTGGTGATTCAACTTGTCTTCTAAAATGTAGTCAACTCAAAAATGTAAGGATGCCTGGATACTAATTTTTTTTGTATTTGTGTGTTTGATAGTACTGGTTTAGTGAAAGGGGAGACAGAGAGAGGATGACATGCAGCAAAGGGCCAAGGGTAAAGTCAGACCTACAGCCACTGCAGCAGGGACGCGGCCTTCGCCTGCTCTACCAGGTGAGGCACAGGGTGCTTTTTAAAGTTAAAACAAATATTTTATGTACTTTTACAGTGTAAATATAAAGCTTATTTTAAAAAAAA
>NW_024634270.1:0-353 GCF_008729295.1 Plectropomus leopardus
AAAAAAAATGAATAAATAAAAAGAATGGGTATTAAAGGCCAAATAAAAAAGCCCTGATTGAATACTCTGTCATTCTGATGCTTGTACCTGAGTAAACTTTAGTGACATGCCACAATTGCTAAAATTAATACACATTCAGCAATTTTTTTTCCAACTGCAGACAATATTTTTTAAATGATGGCATTTATGAAAGATTCTGTACTCAATGCTATTTACTAACAATTATAATAAAATAAGATAACTATTTAGTCACATAATGAGGAAATTTGCATTATTACAGTAGCAAATGGATATTAAAGCAAGATATGTACAAGATAAAGCAAGCATTGTAACAAAAATACTATAAACAAGAC
>NW_024634271.1:0-741 GCF_008729295.1 Plectropomus leopardus
GCAGCAGGGTTTGAAGCAGCAACACAGCGTAGTGCTGACTCCAGATCTTGATTAGCTCTCTCAGTCTGGCCATTTGTTTGAGGATGAAATCCAGAGGAGAGGCTAACTGATGCACCAAGGGCTTGACAGAAGGCTTTCCAAACTTGAGAGATAAACTGAGGGCCTCGATCAGATACAATATCTACTGGGATACCATGGAGACGAAACACCTGATTAATCATAAGGTCGGCAGTTTCTTTGGCTGAAGGAAGTTTAGGCAAAGCAAAAAAATGAACTGCCTTGGAAAAACGGTCAACTATGGTCAGTATAGTAGTGTTACCATTGGAAGGGGGTAGGCCGGTGACAAAATCCAAGGCGATGTGTGACCAAGGGCGACTGGGAACAGGTAGAGGACGGAGCAGGCCAGCAGGGGGGCGGTGCGAAGACTTTCCTCGGGCACAAACTGTGCAGGCAGTGACGAAGGCACGGGTGTCTGAGTCCATGGTGGGCCACCAGAAATATCTCTTGAGCAGCGTGAGAGTACGATTAATCCCTGGATGGCAGGAGAACCGTGAAGCATGCACCCACTGCAGGACCTGTGAACGAACAGAATCTGGGACAAACAGACAGTTAGGGGGACCAGTTCCTGGATCTGGCTCATCCTTCTGAGCTTCTCTCACAGCTGACTCAATCTCCCAAGTTATAGCAGCTACAACACATTCAGCTGGGAGAATTGTGTCTGGACAGCAGGTTGCGTCTTCC
>NW_024634272.1:0-571 GCF_008729295.1 Plectropomus leopardus
CACATTCAGCTGGGAGAATTGTGTCTGGACAGCAGGTTGCGTCTTCCTCCATGTGTTGACGTGAGAGGGAATCTGCCTTCAAATTGCGGGAGCCAGGGCGGTAAGTAAGAGTGAAATTGAACCTGCTGAAAAACAGTGCCCAGCGAGCTTGGCGAGAGTTCAGTCGCTTGGCGGATTGAAGGTAAGCAAGATTTTTATGGTCGGTCCACACCACAAATGGTTGTTCAGCCCCCTCCAGCCAGTGTCTCCATTCTTCAAGGGCAAGTTTAACAGCCAGAAGTTCTCGGTTACCAACATCATAATTGCGCTCAGCTGGAGACAGACGTAGAGAAAAGTAGGCACAGGGATGGAGCTTCTGATCTGGTTCAAGGCGCTGAGACAAGACTGCCCCTACTCCTGTGTCGGATGCATCCACCTCTACAACGAACTGCCGGGATGGGTCTGGCTGCATCAGGACAGGCGCAGAGGTGAAGAGATTCTTCAACTCCTTGAAGGCAACCTCTGCCTCAGGAGTCCAGGAGAATGGAACTGAAGAGGAGGTTAGGCTAGTAAGTGGTGCAGCAACACGGCT
>NW_024634273.1:0-4526 GCF_008729295.1 Plectropomus leopardus
AAATCTAATAAAAATGGTATCAAAAATAAAAAACACATTTTTAATGCTATATAATCAATATCTGAAAATAAAAGCAACTTCAAATAACTTTTTTTTTCTTTTTCCTTCCTTTTTTGTGCTAATTTTCAGGTCATTTTCTTTTTCTTGTCCAGTCGCTAATTGCCTTCTCCCAAAACATTTTGCTCAGATTTAAAAGGGTTAATCATTCATTTTGTTCATTTTTGCGCCCCTTCTGCACTTTTACTATTTCTAGTGGTGATTTTTTTGTTAAACTATTTAGTAATTGATTTGACCTTTTACATCTCATCTCTTAACTCAGTTTCTTTTGTTATATCTTTATATTTCATTGCTCTGTAAAACACTCTGAATTGCTCTGTTGTATGAAATGTGCTACATAAATAAAGCTGCCGGGCCATTTTATGGCTTGTACCTTTCCGGTGAAAAACAATCTGATGTTCGGTCACGTGTTCACACTGCGCCCAGTTAGAAAGAGGCGTTAAACACAAAACAGACCGAAACAAGCAAAAGATACAGAAGAAGTTCTATTTCTCCGTTTGGATCATTTTCATGATGTGGTCAAACTAGAAAAACAATCCGAGTGACAAAAACAAAGACTCTTAGTGAGGGACACTGACCGCGTGAACATGCACAGAGTGGTTACATTACAGCTTGTTCACCACTGCAGTCCTCTCTCCCAGTATGAGACCAGTTTAAAAAACATTCCCATTAGACACAAAACATAAGAAAACAGGATGCAGGTTTCCTTCAACACATGTTGAGCTGATTTGCAACTGTAAATTCAGTTCAGAAAGTTATTATAATATATAGCTATTAAAATGTAAAATAAGGAATAATGGCAGAAAAACATTAAGAACGGTTTAAAAATAGTTTCGGTCACATGGAAATAAGCACATTTCTATATATATCTATGTGGCCCCAAAAGTGTATCATGGCCTTAATAAATTCTGAATGGTTTCCTCCAGTGGCAAAACCAGGTCTTAATTAAAAGCCCTGATCCTCTGGGATCAGACCCAGATTTCTTTGATGGAGTCAATCACCCAAATTATCCTGTGATTAGGATTTAGGAAGAAAAAAAATAAGTGCTTCTTTTGAGGGAAGTATCTCTGGTATTGCTGCAGCTTGAATAAATTCTCCAAATATAAAAACATTGTAATAAAAATCAGCATCATTCAAGCTGACACAAACTGAAACAAGTGCAGAATATGATTTTCAGATGATGGCATCGGTGGCGTCGTGAGGCCTGGACGCCCGAGACTGAAGCCTTGAATGTCTTAAAAACAGCCTCAGATCTGAATATATACGGAGTTTAAAAAATAAGAATAGACCAATAAGGGACTGTTCTTTATTCATCAGAGGAAGTGGGTGGCTTTTTTTTTTTTACCCTCTTCAAAGCTGCAAATATTTTCTTGAGCCTCCGTGAGTGACTCTGAGAAAATGCGTGAAGTGTTTGATGTAACATGATGTATTCAAAGACTGTCAAAAATGTGGAAATCCAGAGATATTTTCTGTTTCTAGTTTCTGGCTGTAATAATTGTTGTTCAAGTCATTTTATTTATAGAGCCCATTATCACAAAACATGGTTTGCCTCAGAGGGCTTTACAGTGTACGACATCCCTCTGCCCTTAGACCCTCACATCACCCGAGGAAAAACTCCCCAAAAAGAACCCCTGTAACGGGGAAAAAAAAGAGGAAGAAACCTCAGGAAGAGCGGTAGAGGATAGTGAGGGATCCCTCTTCCAGGACGGACAGACGAGCAATAGATGTCGTAAATAAATTATAGTTGTTATATTGGCGATTTATTATTTTGGTGGGCCTGTGGGTTTGGAAGACAGATTTTCTCTTAAAAAAAAAAATCAAACAATTTTTTGTGTAAAAATCACCAAAAAAGCCTGAATAATACTGAAGAAAATAATTTTTAATTTTTTTTTTAAATAACCAAAAAATTTTGAAAGGGAAAAAAATCGACAGGAATTTTAAAAGATAAAGAAAATTGCATTGCAAGTCTGCACGTTTTCTTAAATAATAATAAAAATAGTAATAACCTGTAAATAAAATACAAGATACAAACATTTGAAGTTGTATGCCCCTCCCCTAAGCCAAATAAGGTTAAAGGAAAAAAAAATCGCAAGACATTTAAGAAAAAAATTGCTTAAAAGTCTTTAAGAAAACAAATGGCCCAAGGGTTTTAAAAATAACAAAACATTCAAAAGAAACTACCAACCAAATTACCAACAATTTTAAAAAAATAAAAGTTGAAAAAAAATCTTCTGGGGGAAAAAAAAATCACTAATTTAAAAAAAAAAAAAAAATCACCCAATTTTTTTTTCTAAACTGCAGAGGTTCTTAAAAATCACCAAAAATGTAAAAAGAAAATAAAATCACACAAAATTTTATAAGACAAAAATAAATAATTGATTAAAGAGAATAGGCCTGCAGGTTTGGATAACATGTTTTCTTTAAAAAAAACAGTAGTAAAATAAATTCAAGATACAGCCATTTAAAGTTGCATGCTCCTCCCATAAGCCTAAATAAAAAACAAAATTCCCTCCCTGGCGCTTTAAGAATTATTTGACATGCCTCACCTTTTTGCACCCCACCTCCTCCCCTCTAATAAATAACAAGCAGTCCCTAAAATGCTTTTTTAAAAACCCTGAATCTAATAATCTGTCTATACTTTTAGTTGACTAAACTAGTTTGATTACTGCCACTTTTAACAAAAATACAGCCTATTTTTCGATCTCTAGTCAATAAATCTTTAATGACGGCAGCTGTAAAGTATTTTCTGTTTCTACTCTGCACTATTTAACATCAAAATTCAGAATTAAAGTTAAAAAAAGGAAAGTTTTTCAGGGTAAATAAGGTGCCAAAGAGCATAAAAAGCATCAAAATAGAGATTGTTTGATAAAAAGGAGGATCCCCGCAGACCTCCGAAGCCCCCATTGTCTTCAGATCCTAGAGACGCCCCTGGACCGCATAAAGACTCAACAGTTGGCTTTTCTTTGGCCTTAAGCACCAAGTACCTTGAACAGACACTCAGCGAGTGACTTGTGGAAACATGCAGCGTGCACGACATGTAAACACGATGTCACAATCTGCAGGAGACACAAATCTCATCCCCAAACACAAGGAGAGAGCGTGACAGAGAGACAGAGACAGAGACAGACGGATCGATCGGGACAGAATGAGACGGGGAGCATCCAGCCTACCATCCACCATGACCTGGCAGAGAAGTCATAACACAGCTGCCACCTGAGCCCGGGGTCACTCTGCCTCTCCCACGCCATTCCACACACCGCCACGCCGCCTCGCCCACGCCAAAATCCTCTTCCTGTTACTGCTGATAAATATATAAATATATAAAAATACACAGTCAGTGAAACACGGATGGAGTCACCAATCAGGAGCTATCTGTTACCAGGATGCTGCTGTGGTGTGAGTGATGGAGAGGGTGTGTGTATGTGTGGGTATATACTGTATGTATGCTCTGGTGTGTGTGTGTGTGTGTGTGTGTGTGTGTGTGTGTGTGTGTGTGTGTGAGTGTGTGTGAGTGTGTGTGTGTGTTTGGAGGGAGAGGGGACACAGAAATGCCACGGAGCCCTCTCCAAGCAGCTGTGCCTCTCGCTTCGCCCGTCCAACTGCTCCCCGCTGCCATGAGCCGACTCAGCGAGCCACCGACTGCAGTAAACGCACGGCTCCAGCTCAAGTGTTTGCACACATGTAGCCGCTCGCACGTGTGTGGTGCGCTCACATCTTCGCAGTTTGTGTATTTCTAACAGTTTTATGAGTCAGTCAGAGGCGGCGATGTCGCCGGGCTGTGCTCGCTGCTGATACAGATTCTCCAGGAGGCCGCGGGCCAAGCTGTGATGTGCGAGCCAGGTTACTGAAGGGCCTCCATCTGAACATAAAGCTGGTTATGGGAACCCCTTTATCAACTTCTTATTTCTCTCTCAGCTCGTGCTCCGTTCAATTATTACACTATAGAAAATATAATGTCTGTTTAACCCTTTGAAGAAAACTGGATTGATTTCCTTCAAAAGCATGGGGAAGAAGGCAATGAGCAACTTAATGGCCCAAAAATTAGCAGGAAATTAGTAAGAAAGATACAAGAAAATTACTGAGAGTGCTTTAAAATAGAAAAAAATATTTTTTTTTTTCTGGACATAATTTTAAATATAATTACAAGATTCAAAAATATAGAAATGACAAAAATTAGTAAAAATTAAAATAAAATTACCTGAAAATAGGCAACAAAAAAGAAAAGTAAAAAACAAAAACAAGCAATAACATGAGCTTAAGAAAGTGCTTTAAAAATGTTTTTTTTTTTTTTTTTTACTGGAACCAAAAAATGTGCAGGAAATTAGTAAAACATTACATGAAAATTAGATAGAATTAACAAAAAACAGAAAAATTATTTTTAAAAAAACCCTGACACCTAAACAAACAATGAAATGGCCTTAAGAAAGTGCTTAAAAAAAGAAAAACAAGAACACAATTAGAACATAATT
>NW_024634274.1:0-214 GCF_008729295.1 Plectropomus leopardus
ACTTCGTTTGGGTTGTTGCCCTGCAGGTTCTGACGACCCAGAGAAACCTGCCATCTAGAAGTACTTGTGCTGAGGTAGAAATGACAAAAAAGTTTTAGTTTTAGGGTTAACATGAACCAAAAGTAAAACTAAGGAATGAGACACTTAAAAGGTTTTTTTTTTTTTTCATATTTCAGTTTCTCACCTGGAGAAGCAGTGAGCAGCAGACATCACC
>NW_024634275.1:0-226 GCF_008729295.1 Plectropomus leopardus
CAACACTTCTGGACACTTCGTTTGGGTTGTTGCCCTGCAGGTTCTGATGACCCAGAGAAACCTGCCATCTAGAAGTACTTGTGCTGAGGTAGAAATGACAAAAAAAGTTTTAGCTTTAGGGGAGAATCTGGACCAAAGGTAAAACTAAAGACTGAGACACATAACATGTCATTTTTATTATATTTCAGTTTCTCACCTGGAGAAGCAGTGAGCAGCAGACATCACC
>NW_024634276.1:0-660 GCF_008729295.1 Plectropomus leopardus
ATCTACAAATGGTGAGTTGTAAAGAACAATGAAATAAATCTGTTTGTCTTTCCTGAAACTGGGTTTCATTTTAATGCTTTCAAATGTTGAAAGCACATGTCACTGGTAAGCCTCAAAGTCGAGCAGATAGTAAGTACGTCACACTGTTAGACCTGTTTTCATAATAACATGTTTGACTTTGTGTAATAAAAATGTTAAACTAGAGGTGGAGTTTACCTCAAAGGTGTGCACAGGTCTATGTGGGCGCCATGATTATTTAGGTGTGGTCACTGCCTGCCTTTTATTCCAGATCCAGAGCTCAAGATAAAGTCATCTCAGGTCAAAATGTTTGTCAATGTTATGAGTCCTCCAGAATTATGTCCACCTGTTAAATGCAGAGGGCAATATCGTGTCAGTCACTGGTCATGACCAACACTTATGTTCTGTGGAGTAGAGACTCACCTGGGAGCCATCATATGTCCAGGAGCCAAACCTTATTGAACAATTCTGGAGGTCAAAAGGGAAGAAGGTGACGTCAATGGTACATGCTGACTTGTAATTGGCAGGTGGAGTCCATGATATGGTTCCATCATATTTAACAACAGCTTTGGTGACAGTGCCCTCAAAACGCCCATCAGAGCTGTTGAAAGAAATAACATTTATGCATCTAAAATATTAACT
>NW_024634277.1:0-972 GCF_008729295.1 Plectropomus leopardus
TAGGTGAATGGGGGTTCATCTGGAGTGACTCTGTCCAATGGCAAGTCTGCCATCTGCTGTTGACCAGGGGTAGCGTTTACCCGCCGACAGGTAACACATCTTGACAGTATCTTTCTGATCAACACAGTAGCACCAGGAATCCAGTATTTTTGACGCAGGATAGATAACATATGGTTGCGACCACCATGACCCACCTTTTCATGAATGTGTCGCAGAATCAGATCAGAAATGTGGAAATCTTTAGCCAATATCATTGGATGTTTCACCTCTTCTGACATTGCTGCTCTGCTTAAGCGGCCTCCAACACGTAACACGTCTTTGTCCAATATAGGATTGAGTTTATGAATGTGGCTGGTCCGCTTGACGTTCATTCCTTTCCTTAGATTTGCGATTTCATCTGCAAACCTCCTCTTCTGACAGAAGCAGATTATCTCCAATTCAGCAGCAGCCAGCTCCTCCACAGTGAGATGAGGGTTTTTCATAGTCTGAAGATTTCTTGTGTTGTTTTGTGGTAGGTTTCTGTGATGCACGTTGTCTGAGTGAATACCAACATGAGTTGCTTGTTTTCTTTTTCTGCTGAGATACAAAAGCAGTTTCCTAAATCTGAGCATCCATGCTACTGCTCTTTTCAGGTGCGTCCAGGCAGAGAAGTGATGGATGAAGTGTGTCACTGGATCCATGTTTTCAGTTGTTACCTGTGTAGCATTTACAGTTATGCTTTTGACTTCAGAGTCTTTTGATGAGATTTTTCCAAACCATCTGGGTTTTGAGGCCACTTTTCCTGAGACTGAAGAAGAAATTCAGGTCCAGACAGCCATATGTCTTTCTGAAGAAAGGTTTCAACTCTCAAACCTCGAGATGCCATGTCTGCTGGGTTGGTAGCTGTGTTAACAAATCTCCACTGTTGTGCACGTGAGACTTTGTGAATTTCAGTGACTCTGTTGGCCACAAAAGTACGGAATCTGGTGGTTT
>NW_024634278.1:0-587 GCF_008729295.1 Plectropomus leopardus
CTCTGAAAGAGAAAAGCAGTGAAATGTTTGGAGAGTCAGTGAGAAATGTCAGTCCTCTGCTCCTCTGCTCTCTTTGACAGCAGCGTCTCCACATGAAGCTGAATCTCTGCTGAACGCAGTCGCCCGGCTTCATTACCTTGTTCTGTGTGGGCCTTCACTGTGTCCGCCTCGTGATGGACGGAGCAGCGGTATTTATACGTGCCGCTCTCCTGCTGACGGATCAGCAGGACGGAGGCGCTGCGTCTCGACTCTCTGAGCTCCAGCTGCTCTCCCACAGCAGGACGCAGCTCCTCCTCGGCTCCGCCCTCCTTTCGTCTTTTCCAGGAGAAGCGGACCAGAGGAGGAAACATGGCTGAGGCCAGACACAGCAGGGAGCTGCTCCCCTCCAGGTGGACTCTGGATGCTGCTGGGTACACGCTCACCACGGGCCTCACCACCGGCTCATCTGAAGTTTGACAGCAGCAACAAGCAGCACAGACACACAGTCATCTTTTATCCTGCAGCACTTTGAGATGTGTCCCAAATGTAAAGTGCGTTACAAATCAAATCTGTTATTATTGTTGTTTTTATTATTATAATTATTAACA
>NW_024634279.1:0-365 GCF_008729295.1 Plectropomus leopardus
GAATTCTCTACTAATGATGAAAAACTAACGTAAAACCTGAAGCAGCAGAAACTCTTTAAAACACATTTTCTATTTGTTCACTGAAACAACTGAAGGCAGATAAATGTTTGTTCTTACCTGTTACAAACAGTTTAGTTCCAGAGCCAAAGATCAAGTACCATCTACCTCCCACAGTGAGAGAGAGTAATACAAAAACCTGAGTGCTGCTGAAAGTGTCAGCTGAGGCCAACGAGTCCAAATTCTGAAGCAGGATCATATTTCAGCTCCATGACGTGTTTCTCTCATGTTCATATGAACACGGCTGTCTCTGCTTTTATGTCCTTTTTAGACACACTAGCAGAGTGTCTCTGAGGATCGTTGGTTCA
>NW_024634280.1:0-284 GCF_008729295.1 Plectropomus leopardus
TTACACAAATAGATTTTTGCTCAAAAAGTTATTAAATGAGGAATATAACCATCATGATTAACAGATACACAATAAAGTAAAATATTGACAAAGCACTGACATTTTTGCCTTTTCTACTTTTGTTTTTAGTACTTGCCTGTCTATATCCATGTCATGAGATGTAGCAACTAATGTCAACTAGTCTCCAGCACTCAAAACTTTAGCATTTTAAGCTGTTTGTCTTTGACTCATAAAATGTTTATTATTTTGCAAGATGCAGGTGCCTCTGGCTTATACTATGTATA
>NW_024634281.1:0-515 GCF_008729295.1 Plectropomus leopardus
TTACTATAGTTACTTAACTACAGGTTGCAAAAAATCAAAAACAGTAAGGCATTATTGTATGATCATGATAAAAGGCCACAATTACAATTACAGGTGCAATTTATGGAACAAGGACTTCGCAAATAAAACCTAACCTTGATCATCTAATTATAAACCAGTCCAGTGACATTACATTCATGCATGTTGTTACGTTCCCTTCAAAGTAAAGGGACAATAACACAACAACCAAGAAAGACGAACCAGAGAAGAAGTGGAAATTAAAGTAATTTATTGGTGACCAAACAAAAGTTTCTCAAAATGTGAGAGAAGATGGGACCACGTGGTTGTGCCAAAGAAAATACCTGAACAGAACAAAACTGGCCCTAACTAAACCATTATCTCTGAAAACAAAGTAGAAACAAAAACCTAACTCCCTTCTAAAGAACAGCTTTCACAGACAAAAAACAGGGGTAGCAACAACCACTTAACCTAGTGTGTCTAAACAGAGATTTCCTAAGTGTGTGAAAAATGTAAAG
>NW_024634282.1:0-360 GCF_008729295.1 Plectropomus leopardus
CTAGTGTGTCTAAACAGAGATTTCCTAAGTGTGTGAAAAATGTAAAGTCTCTCCAAGCACAGCTGCAAGAAGGCTCAGAAGGGTTGGCAGCAGCAGTTCCATGACTGAATCCTCCGACAGTAAAACAGAGATTGGAGATAATTCCCAAATCCTGCATAATATACAGGCGCTTGCTCCTCCCTTTGCGTGAGTTTTAACATTCCAGGAAATGATTCAAAAAACAAACCCCAGGTGACATGCAGTTGCATTTGGCAAACAAAAGGGCCTTCTTTTCTGCACTTTCCTTAGAATTGGCAAAAGCAGGTCAAAATTGATTGACAAAATGCATTTGTATTGTCAGAGGTCATGTGATTCCCAAAC
>NW_024634283.1:0-381 GCF_008729295.1 Plectropomus leopardus
TTTATTATTTTGCAAGATGCAGGTGCCTCTGGCTTATACTATGTATATGGAAGATTACTTGATTAATTTTATGTTACACCCAAAACATATATGACTAAGTAAAGGTGGTCTTGCACCATGCACTCACAATCACGTGCTAGAGATCTTTCAAAGAGCGAAACAAATTCTCATACAATGGTTTCTTTGATATCTTATGAAAATCCACACACAGTGGATATCAAATGGAGTAGCACTCAGCAGTTTCATCTCATTAATCCATAAATATGAGTAATTTTCAAATGAATGCTTTCAGAGATGATCACAATCAGGAAATACTTAATCAGTAAAATAAAAGGGATTGACTGGTTTAATATCTGAGTCTGTATCTGAACTGGACGTCTC
>NW_024634284.1:0-7443 GCF_008729295.1 Plectropomus leopardus
AAATAAATACACCTTAATTCAATATCCCCTACAACAATTGTGTGTGTTAATTCCCTTTTCCCCATTGCGAGCTGGGTCTGTATCAATAGCATGTTGAAAAAATGGCCCAAAATGCAAGGCTATAGTATGGCAAAAATGGCGAAATATGACACATCCCCAAAACAGCTAAAAATAGTTTAAAACCACATGAAATAGTGTGGAGAGACACACCATAGCAAAGAAAGTTGCAAAAATGGCCAAAAACACCATATTAAAGCATCTTGAAAAAATGACACAAAATGCAAGGCTATAGTATGACAAAAATGGCAAAATATGACACGTCCCAAAAACAAGTAAAAATAGTTTAAAACAACTTAAAATAGCGTGGAGAGACATGCCATAGCATAGAAAGTTGCAAAAACCACCAAAAACAACATATTGAAGCATCCTGAAAAAATTATCCAAAAAGCAAGGCTATAGTATGGCAAAAATGGCAAAATATGACACATCCCAAAAACAAGTAAAACCAGTTTAAAACAACTTAAAATAGCGTGGAGAGACATGCCATAGCATAGAAAGTTGCAAGAACAGCCAAAAACACCATATTAAAGCATCTTGAAAAAATGACACAAAATGCAAGGCTATAGTATGGCAAAAATGGCAAAATATGACACGTCCCAAAAACAGCTAAAACCAGTTTAAAATAACTGAAAATAGCATGGAGAGACATGCCATAGCATAGAAAGTTGCAAAAATGCCAAAAACACAACCATATTAAAGCATCTTGAAAAAATGACCCAAAAAAGCAAGGCTATAGTATGGCAAAAATGGCAAAATATGACACGTCCCAAAAACAGCTAAAAATAGTTTAAAACAACTTAAAATAGCGTGGAGAGACATGCCATTAGCATAGAAGTTGCAAAAATGACCAAAAACACCATAATATAGCATCTTGAAAAAATGACCCAAAAAGCAAGGCTATAGTATGGCAAAAATGGCAAAATATGACACGTCCCAAAAACAGCTAAAACCAATTTAAAACAACTTAAAATAGAGTGGAGAGACACGCCATAGCATAGAAAGTTGCAAAAATGACCAAAAACACCATAATTATAGCATCTTGAAAAAAATGACCCAAAAAGCAAGGCTATAGTATGGCAAAAATGGCAAAAATATGACACGTCCCAAAAACAGCTAAAAATAGTTTAAAACAACTTAAAATAGCGTGAGAGACATGCCATAGCATAGAAAGTTGCAAAAATGACCAAAAACACCACAGCATTAATATAGCATCTTGAAAAAATGACCCAAAAAGCAAGGCTATAGTTTGACAAAAATGGCAAAATATGACACGTCCCCAAAAACAGCTAAAACCAATTTAAAAAACAACTTAAAATAGCGTGGAGAGACATGCCATAGCATAGAAAGTTGCAAAAACCACCAAAAACAACACCATATTGAAGCATCCTGAAAAAATGATCCAAAAAGCAAGGCTATAGTATGGCAAAAATGGCAAAATATGACACGTCCCAAAACAGATAAAGTAAAAAGTGCTCTTTTTGTTATATTTATTTCAAGTGTTTTGACAGACCTGGTGACCAAAACGCTTATCTGTTTTGCGCTAAATATCCAAATATCCTGTTTTAAAAATACACCTTAATTCAATATCCCCTACAACAATTGTGTGTGTGTTAATTCCCTTTTCCCCATTGCGAGCTGGGTTTGTATCAATAGCATGTTGAAAAATGGCCCAAAAAGCAAGGCTATAGTATGGCAAAAATGGCAAAATATGACACATCCCCAAAAACAGCTAAAAATAGTTTAAAAACCACGTGAAATAGTGTGGAGAGACATGCCATAGCAAGAAAGTTGCAAAAAATGGCCAAAAACACCATATTAAAGCATCTTGAAAAAATGACCCAAAATGCAAGGCTATAGTATGGCAAAAATGGCAAAATATGACACGTCCCAAAAACAGCTAAAACCAGTTTTAAAACAACTGAAAATAGCATGGAGAAAGACACACCATAGCATAGAAAGTTGCAAAAATGACCAAAAACACCATAATATAGTATCTTGAAAAAATGACCCAAAAAGCAAGGCTATAGTATGGCAAAAATGGCAAAATATGACACGTCCCAAAAACAGCTAAAACTAATTTAAAACAACTTAAAATAGCGTGGAGAGACATGCCATAGCATAGAAAGTTGCAAAAATGACCAAAAACACCATAATATAGTATCTTGAAAAAATGACCCAAAAAGCAAGGCTATAGTATGGCAAAAATGGCAAAATATGACACGTCCAAAAAACAGCTAAAACTAATTTAAAACAACTTAAAATAGCGTGGAGAGACACGCCATAGCATAGAAAGTTGCAAAAACCGCCAAAAAAAACCATTTTAAAATAATAATATATTAAAATATTTTTAAAAATTATCCTAAAATGTAAGGCTATAGCACCTAAAATAGCATAGAAAGTTGCAGAAATGGCAAAAAACCTACCATAATATAGCATGTTGCAAAAATGACCCAAAATGCAAGCATAGAAAGTTGCAAAAATGGCAAAAAAACATCATAATATAGCATGTTAAAAAATGATCCAAAATGCAAGGCTATAGTAGTGCCAAAATTTGAAAATATGACACTTCCCAAAAACATTTAAAAACCACCTAAAATAGCATGCAGAGACATGCCGTAGCATAGAGAGTTACAAAAACGGCAAAAAACACCATAACATGTCTAAAAAATGACCCAAAGTGCAAGGCTATAGTATAGCAAAAATGTCAAAATATGACACATCCAAAAAAAATAGCTAAAAACTGTTGATAATCACCTAAAATACCATGCGGAGAGACACCATAGCAAAGAAAGTTGCTAAACCATAATATGGCATGTTGAAAAAATGACCCAAAATGCAAGACAAAAAATGTTAAAATATGACACATCCCAAAAACAGCTGAAAACACCTAAAAACAGCATAACTAGAGTGCCAAGAAACGCCATAGCATAGAATTTTTCAAAAATGGCCAAAAACACCATAACATAGCATGTCTAAAAACGCACCGAAAATGCAATACTGTAGTATGGCGAGAAATGTCAAAATTTGACATGTCCCAAAAACAACTGAAAGGGCATAGAAAGGGGTGCAGAGACACACCAAAGCTGAGTATACTGCAAAAACAACAGCCAAAAACACCATAGTATTGCATGTCTCAAAAATCACTGAAAATGCAATACTATAGCATGACGAAAAATGTGAAATTTATACATCCCAATTGAAAACAACAAAGAAAGGGATGCCAATACACACCATAGCATAGAAGTTGCAAAAAGACAGTGAAAAATGTTCGAAAATGCAATACTCTAGTATGGCAAAAAATGTCAAAATATTACGTCCTAAAAACAGCTGAAAACACCTAAAAACAGCATAAAATAGCGTGCTGAGACATGCCATAGCATACAATGCTGCAAAAACACCATAATATCACATGTCGAAAAAATGTCAGAAAATGTCAAAATATGACATCCCAAAAACAGATGGAAACACCTCAAAGCAGCATAAAATTGATTGCAAATACATGCCATAGCATAGAATGTTGTAAAAATGTCCAAAAACACCATAATATAGCATGTTGAAAAATCAGCCAAAAAAAGTCAGAATATAGCCATGAATTTTTGATGAGCTTTTCAATGTCATGCTATGCTATGATTTTTCTTATATTCTCACTGCATTCACTCCTACGGCATTCTGGTAAGATTTTTGAAGATGCACTGTAGTGTGGCTTTCTTAAGAGATCTTTAAAGACATGCTATATTGTGGTTTTTTTGAAAAAAAAATGGACAACATTTTTACTTAATAGTATACTTTTATCTTAGGTTAGGTATACTATGAGTTTTTAGAGAGATTTTTCTACCACGTTTAACTCAGACTTTCTGGTTAGATTTTTGTCGAGACCATGAAGTATGCAGAGATTTTTGATGACATGTTTTGATATGATTTTTAGGTGAGGTGTTTGATATAATAACATGACATGCCAAGACTAGACTTCTTAGTGAGATTTTTGACGTCATACTATACTATTGACTTTTTGTTATATCTGTCACTGCATACTATATACTAATACCTTTTGGTTTCACAACATCTTCAACGACTTCTCTCGTTAATTTTTGATGACATACTATGCTACAAATTTTTGTTGAGGTATTGATGGCATTTTCTGCTATGACTGCGAGATTTTTTATGTCAGACTGTACAGTGATATTCTTGAGTTTTTTTGACAACATATATACAATGACTTTTTGGCGATGAAACATTTAACCTTCAGTTTTTGGCGATCTTTTAAAAAACATTTGATTCTATGAATTCTTGGTGTGAGGAAAATATACCATGCTATCACTTTTTTACAAGATTTTTACAACATAGTATACCATAACATTTTGGTAATATTTTTGATGACATACTATGCTATAATTACTTGGTGAGCCTTTTGGGGAAATATAAAATTATGACTTTTTTTATGAGTTTTTTTTACATACTATACAGTGATAGTTTTGTGAGATTTTGTTTCACAACATACTTTACTGTGACATTTATGAGATTTTTTGTATGACATTCTACTAAATGACTTTTTGTGAGATTTCTTCATGACATACTATACTATGATTTTTTTATTGAGACTTTTAAGGAAATACTATTCTGTGACTTATATTTTTTGCGTTTGATCTTTCGCTGCATTTTTAGAGGTTTTTAAGATGCACTACACACACACACAAACACACACACACAAATGGTCTTTTGGTGAGGTTTTATTTGGCACACTATACTATGACATTTTATGGGAAATGTTTGAAGACATACTGTATTATTACTCTTTTAATTAGATGTTTGGAGATATGCTGTACTATGAATTTAAGGTGACATTTTAACAACATGCCATTGTAGCGGAGTAGGCTAAGCTAAATTGTATGAAAAGATGACAAATGTTCAAATGGACTAGGACCACACAATAACATGTAAGTAGTTAAGAGCCCAATGTGTGTGGATACAGAGACAGGAGGCAAGTTCAAATGACAGTATAAATTCTCAACATAAACCAACATAAATACAAACAAAAATAGAAAATAGCCTCTGAGTTCAGTTCATTGATTCCAGTATGGATGCATTTGCTTCCGTTTTATTTTTTTCTTCTCAGTTCATTCAAGTTCAGTTCAGTTAGGTTCAGTTCATTCAGTACATGTTCCTACCACACAATGTGGGAGGCGGGGACTCCGGTGTTGGGTGGGTGGCTCCCCATCTATCCAAAGAAACCTGACCTGTAGAAGACATGAGGAATAATTAATCAATACCTCAATTCTTGTTGTACAACTTCTAAATCTTACAAATATTACATTTACTCAGGTTATAGTGAAAAAACTAAAAATATTCTCATTCACAGGTTGAAAAGACTAATCCTAGGACCGATTTGTATATACCGCCAACATGAGGCACCGCCATTGCTGCACTGGCACTTGGTAGCTGCCCACTGATATTGAGAGCTGTAGATACAGTATTAAACTATAATGTTATAATCTTATAGTAACAGCAGCATGGGTAGATGATTGTTGAAGTTAAACAGCGGCCCCCTGTTACCGATGAACGTACATTATATGGAAGGCTGTGGTAGTTAGCCGGGCTAATCGGGAGTCACCGGGTGGGCTGCCGTGGTCACAGCGTGGGCTGTTGCGATCACCAGGTGGGCTGCTTTTGAATGCCAGTTTAACTGCGTGATCACTGGGTTGACTGCCGCAGTAGGCGGGTGGGCTGCTGCTGAAAGCCCGGTTAGCTGCCGCTGTTCGCCCTGTGAGCAAACACAGCGATCTCTATGTTATTCAAACTCAAATAACACATATAATAAAGTGATGAGGTGCTGTAAAGTACTGTAATAGCTAATGTTAGCTAGCACAGTAAGTTAATAAAAAGTTTAATGTAATAATTAATAACCTGTTACATTAAGAATTAAGAATTTTTAAAAAAAGATTTTGTATTGCTTTATAATTTAGTCCTTTCTGTTAATATATTTGACCTACTTCTGGCGAACATGTTGGGCCTTTGCAGGGAATGTATGCAGACTGTACGCTCTCAGACAGCGGCACAAGTAAAGACCTGTATTTCACATTCTCTTTTTTTCTAAAGTTGAAGTTTGCAACTTCTGTTAGAGCAGCTGGGAGCTGCACAGGTTCTTCTCCAACTTCCAGACATCATCTACAATAGTAACGTTACATACAGACAGTACAGGTAAAAGTAGAACATTGTAAACTTGTCAGTACAGCTTACATTCAAAAAGGTGCAGGAGTGAGGGAGATGCCACCACAGTAATGGCGACTTGTTTACTTCCCCTACTTCGCTTATAGAACTGGTAATGGCTAGTCACTCACATACAACTCAATGCATTGTCAACCGTGATGCTAACTGCCTAATAAACAGCCCAAAATAAACAGTGATACCTCAAGTTAGCAGAGGTTCTGCTCATATAAACACAGTACCATGCTAACCGCTAGGCGCTAAACTAGCGGGACTCCTTAACAAGTTAACATACACATTTCGATGCTAACCGCTAAGCTAGCGGGATTCATTGACAAACGAAAACACAATACACAATGTAGTAACCAGCTTCACTGGCGAGAACCTTTACGAAACATGCAGATTTGACTCACCGCTGGACAAGGGTGAAGATGTACATGTGGAGGGTGCTGTGTGTAGAGATGGCGGCACCGAAGATCGAACTGTTTGGAAACGTTTCGTCACTTCCGGTTTCGGCACGGCGATCGACATATATAAATAGACCTGTTGGTACCATGGATGTGTTACCATAGAGACGCTCTCTAAACTGAGAGAGATTTGTGAGCACTGTGCTACAGTTGTTAGATAGATAGATAGATAGATATTATTTTAATTATCATAATTACAATCATTATTATTATTAATAATTACTTTTTTCATTTCATTCTTAATTTTTTGATAATTTTGGTTAAGTTAATGCATATGGCATGACTTTCTATTTTTTTCTCTGAATTTCCAGCTTAGCTTCTACAATAATACACTATTTAAACAAAATTAATACATTTATTCTATTATTCTGTCTAGAAAAGATGTGCCATTGAAACCCACTCAAACTGTTATTTTTGATCCCATAGCCACAAGAACTAAATAAATGACTGATAGTTTGATTGTATTTGCATGACACCAGCCTTTGGGCTGGGGAGAAGGGAGCTTTCAGTACAAACAATGAGTGATAACTGCAATGCTAGCTTCTGCCCATGGATGCCAATGTTGAGGGAACAGGTTTTGAAACGTTTCAAAACGTTTGAAAGTGTTGAAACGTTTCAAAGTTTCGAATTTGCAATCTCCAGCTGTGTGCTCAAGTCTGTTTACAACACCAGATGAGAACAGGAAACAAAGGAAGTGACTAGGCCTCACCTGGAT
>NW_024634285.1:0-304 GCF_008729295.1 Plectropomus leopardus
TTACTATAGTTACTTAACTACAGGTTGCAAAAAATCAAAAACAGTAATGATCATGATAAACACAATTAAGATTACAGGTGCAATTTATGGAACAAGGACTTCGCAAATAAAACCTAACCATGACCATCTAATTATAAACCAGTCCAGTGACATTACATTCATGCACGTCCTAAAAGCAGAATGCGGTCTTGATCAACAGATTATCACACAGACATGAGACGAAAGCATTATAAAACCTGCCCTTGCTGATATTATGGTTACACAAATAGATTTTTGCTCAAAAAGTTATTAAATGAGGAATATA
>NW_024634286.1:0-488 GCF_008729295.1 Plectropomus leopardus
CTAGTGTGTCTAAACAGAGATTTCCTAAGTGTGTGAAAAATGTAAAGGGTACCCCCAACTAACCTAACGTCCACAACCTCTCATCACATACCTTTCACCAAATGCAAAAATACAGTTCTGATCACAGGTCACAAAAACACACAGCCAGCTCAGGCGCAGAACAAAAAAAGGAACAAAAGAGAAACTGGCAATCTGTGGGGCATTAAGTGGAGGGAGCCAATGAGCATCCTGCCCCTCTGCAGCACCTGAAACACTCAGGTCATTAGCACCTGGAAAAAAAAAGGGAGGAGGGAGAAAACAGGAGAGAAAAACACACACAGCATTGTGCTCCTGCCTGGCACGTAACAAACGTCCTAAAAGCAGAATGCGGTCTTGATCAACAGATTATCACACAGACATGAGACGAAAGCATTATAAAACCTGCCCTTGCTGATATTATGATTACACAAATAGATTTTTGCTCAAAAAGTTATTAAATGAGGAATATA
>NW_024634287.1:0-726 GCF_008729295.1 Plectropomus leopardus
CTGGTCCAAAACTAGAGCATAATTGGGCAAATTTTTTATGAGTACTTATTTTATCAACAGGGGGTGCAACAAAAACCTGCAAAAGTCATGTAATGCTCAGACAAACAAACAAACACCTGTTTGTTACATTCCACAGGTAAATAGGTTAATTATTAACAGGTGATTGTATCATTATTAGTATGAAGGGAGCATCCTTGACAGGCATAGTCATTCAGTGATACCCAATAGCCAACTCCAGACACACAATGAGTGTTGAATGTGGGAGAAAATAAACAAAAGAGATGAATGGCTTTTGAAAAGTCATATTTATTTTGCAAGTGCGGTAGATAGTGAATCAAAAATATTAAAGAAGTCAAAGAAGCTGGGAAGCTTTGTGAATATGGCCTTTGGTCGATTGATTGATTGGTTGGTCGATATTCTCTCATCCAGCCAAATTCTCATTGGCCGGACAATCACTGGTGTTACTTAAATAAGGCCATGTGTCCACAAAGTGTTTCTTTTCCCAACTGAAAACACCAGTTGTTGTATAATGCTTCTATTTGTCCTCTCTGATGGTTTATCTTTGTTGTATTTGCCCCACCCTCTGTGATTGGATGGGTTTATTTTACTAAGTATTCAAAAAAACTCATCAGCTCAAGGCTAAATTACAAAGTCAGGGATTTCATGTTCCCAATCTGAGTTTACTAACCCTAGAGCCCTGTGACAGGAAAAACAGACAGACAGACA
>NW_024634288.1:0-935 GCF_008729295.1 Plectropomus leopardus
GAAACCAACTGCTTTGCAAAATGTGGGTAAATGTAACTATTAATCTTATTAACTATTATTTCTAATTGGTAAGATTTATCAAGTTGTTGTATAAATGACAAGTTAATTAAATAAATCTTTCGGTTATATATTTAGGTTTAGTAAGTTCAGTAAATCAAATTTTATGTGCTATATATCTGGATTCTGCTTGGCAAAATCCTCCTTGTCACAATGAAGTTAAGTCAGACTAACTTTGTTTACTGAAGTTGTTATAAAGAACAAGGTAATTTCACTTATCATTTTTAAGTTGCAACAACTTCGACTTAATGTTGACTAAACTTAACACTTAGATATAAAGTAAACATATATTAAGATTTATAGTAATATTTACTTTCCTTTTTTCAAGGCAATCTGTTTCCAAGATTATTTTCAATAAGATTAACATGTCAGGTTCTACAGTGAAACACAGACAACCCTGTGAGAAATATTCCTTTACCACCACAGTTGGAGTTCAAATTAAAAGGGAAAATAGTTTACCAGTCATTAAAGTGAAATGATTTCTCATGCTGACTCTCTTGTCCACTCAGATTTATCCACATGAATCCTATTACTGTGATAAGATTAAGAAAACATTAATGTATGTAAGATAGGCACATTGTTTTCGTCAACAGTCAAATGGTGTGTGACTTTGAATGATGCTGCCGCGAGGAATTTAGGGACCTTATTTACCTCCTTTCCTTTGATAAAGGATGGCCATGTGTATGCACATAAAAGAAATCTTTTATTTGCATTCATAGGGGCTTGGTGTTGGAGATGAGTGCCCCGAAGGTGGGCAGAGGCTGTTCTTGGTCATAACTTCATACACATTACTGTTGTTCCTCTGCTGACCGTCCATCGTTTCACCTGTTGGTGGTGAAATATTACTGTATGACCGCATAAAGGTTTATACAGATGTT
>NW_024634289.1:0-992 GCF_008729295.1 Plectropomus leopardus
TGGTGAAATATTACTGTATGACCGCATAAAGGTTTATACAGATGTTGGAAAAATACAGTCTATATGTTTAAAACATTTTAAGACCAAATGTAGATAAACTGAAGACTGAATTAAATTTCCTCCCAAAGCAAATTATGCTTTAACCCTCTGAGACCTGGATTGGTGTGAGTTTTCATGTGCTGTGTTCAGACACCTGCTAAAGGCTCTTTAATCCTTTAAAACCTGAGCAAATTGGTTTAATCTCTCTCAAAAACATTGGAAAAAACACAGTGAGAAACTTAAATAAAGGTCCTGCATATTGCAAGAAATCAGTAAAAGGAACCAGAAAATGACTTGAAATTTTGTTTAAAAAATGGAAATATAAAATATAGAAAACATTTCCCCAAAATTACAGTATATTTATAATTGTTCTAATTCTATATGTTTAAGGAAAAAATGATCTGCATTTTTATTTTAATGTTATATTCAGCACTTTTGGGGTCTTTTCTTTAAATTATTTTGAAGAATATTTCTTACTAACTTTTTTTTTTTTTTTTTATTTTTTTTTTACTAATTTCTTGATAATTTTTGGGCCATGTCATATGAAGTTGCCCATTGCCTTCTCCCCATATTTTCGAGGGGAAAAAAAATTGCTAAATTTGCTCAGGTTTCAAAGAGTTAAGCCTGACAACAACGCCATTTGAAAACGCTTAATGAAAAAGTATATCCTTAATCATTCACAACCCAGTAAAAAATCAGGGAATTTTTATTTATTCAAGGAAACTTTTCTGACCTAGAAAAATTATATTTATTGAGGCAACCTTGGAGAAAATGTAAAAAGAGTTTAGAGAAGCTGCACACACATCCTGCAGAGACAGTGCTCCGTGGTTTGCTATTAAAAAAGCACGTGAACTGAAGATCTTAAAGGGATAAACCTTCCAGCAGGTAGGTGGGTTTGGTTGGATGCAGTGTGAAAAACTTATAAGTGTGTTTATGTAGAGCGAATATCTGCA
>NW_024634290.1:0-407 GCF_008729295.1 Plectropomus leopardus
GAAACTTTTCTGACCTAGAAAAATTATATTTATTGAGGCAACCTTGGAGAAAATGTGAAAAGAGTTTAGAGAAGCTGCACACACATCCTGCAGAGACAGTGCTCCGTGGTTTGCTATTAAATCAGCACGTGAACAGAAGATCTTAAGGGGATAAACCTTCCAGCAGGTAGGTGGGTTTGGTTGGATGCAGTGTGATAAACTTATAAGTGTGTTTATGTAGAGTGAATATCTGCAGAAGTCTAACCACCACTAAAGCTGGCAGAGCTGCTTCTACAGCTAATCAGTCCGCTACAGTGATGCACAGGTGTAGATTTCTGGGAAAACCAAGCAGACACTCCACCTTCAATATTTAAAATGTGCGCATTTTGTCCTGCCCTTATATGTATAGAGAGATCTGAACTCACCCT
>NW_024634291.1:0-220 GCF_008729295.1 Plectropomus leopardus
CAGTGTGAAAAACTTATAAGTGTGTTTATGTAGAGCGAATATCTGCAGAAGTCTAACCACCACTAAAGCTGGCAGAGCTGCTTCTACAGCTAATCAGTCCGCTGCAGTGATGCACAGGTGTAGATTTCTGGGAAAACCAAGCAGACACTCCACCCTCAATTTTTAAAATGTGTGCATTTTGTCCTGCCCTTATATGTATAGAGAGATCTGAACTCACCCT